>NC_136488.1:15520459-15640459 GCF_053919585.1 Euprymna scolopes | reverse complement strand
TTGGAAATGAATGTTAGCTAAGTTGCCAATAAGTTCAGTCTATTTGTTTCAGGCATTTTGAAGTTAAGATTCTCTTTCTCTAAGACTGGTTACTTACTGTGTTAAGGGTTTTTATCCAAATATTTTATTCGTTGCTGCAGAAAGATGAGTTCATACCTTTCCCCAGGTACAAAAGTCAATGCAATCAACTCAGTGCGACTTTAATTCAGCATATCTAGTGATGCCATTAACGTGTAGAGCGTGATAAGCAGGAAGTTAAAAAATATATAAACCAGGATTGATACGGGCATTAGTGTGGAAATACAAATGGACATGGTTTCTTTCCTGCTCAGATTTCATTTGAAACAATGTAATAAATAATTTTTCTTCTAATATATAAAGTAAAGTTAGTCTCTTTATCATTTCTTTGTCACCAATAGCTTTATTACTAAAACATCAATATTTGATTTTGGTTTGTCAGCTTTTCTTGCGGATTATTGTAGCATATTGAGAAGAATAAAATGCAATTCAATTTAACTCCTTCCTGAAAATACTTTGTCTAGTTTGGAATTATTTTCAAATGGCTACAGTCTAAAAAAACATGTGCATTCCTCCATACTGAGTAACTTTCCTTTGTAACAATAAATAAGATAGTAAAAAATATGTTTTATTGTGCAGCAATTTCTTTTAAAAAGTTCCTGTTATATAGTTCTTTTTACGCAATTAGTTTAACAAAACTGTTATTTTATCGATATCTGAGATAACCTGCTGGTTTGTACCTTTCTTAGCGGCATTAGTGCATAATTTGACCACAACTGATCCGATTGGATTTGAACCTGGGGTAGCTGATTGTTTCAATATTTTTGGCATAATAGAAAGGTAGTTATTTACTTGCTTCCCACTGCAGCAAGATATGACACAAGAACAGGAGGTGGGGAGTGTCGTGAAGGCCCATAAAGAAGGAGCACTTTGGCTTATTAGAAATTTTTTTTTCTTTTTTTTTACACAGTGATCACCACTTATCAAGGCCCGGAAGCCACTCAGGGATAAGGGTTATTGCAAGTACATTACGTTAGTGAGGAGATTTGCTGAAGTGTCTACTTAAGGGGGCGGTTCATAAGGAATTTGTTAACATTGGACTTGAAGACATCCAAGTTGTAGTCCGGAGGGAAGCAGGCAGACGGAACAGAGTTCCACAGGCGTGCAGTCCTAAGAAAGAAGCTTTGTCCATGGAATCCACGTTTTGATTTAGGCACAGATAAAGAGTGGGGGAAATTTTTCACAGTGGATTCAGCTAGACGGGTGTTTTTTGTGAAAAATTGGCGAGGGGGGACCAGAGATTGGAGTTCAGACATGCTCTGCCATGGAAATAACGATAAAACAAGGATAGGCTCGCAACGTCTCTTCTGTGGGAGAGAGGTTGCAGGGTAGAGAAAAGGGCATCCCCCACTAAGCCACAAAGTCTATTTTGTACTCTGTCAAGGCAGGATAGGCTGTTTTTAGCAGCTCCTGCCCAGATATGACAACAGTATTCCATCCTTGGACTAATTGTGTAGACAGCACTATTAGTATTCCCTAGTAGGGACGTCTCAGGCAAGAAGCAATGAACTTAATCCATTTGAAAGCCAAGTGGCAACATTTAAAAGGGTGGACCTTCTAGGTACTATCCAGGTGATATACTTCAGTTTGACAGGTAATAGGCCAGTAACCTAGACCAGCACCTATTGGACTGACTGTTTAGAATGGATTCTTAACCGGTATTTTTACCAAAGTCTCCAAGCAACTGAAGCAGCAAAGAGACCACCCTCATTCATTAAAAATAATGGGAGTGTAGATATTGACTTCCTGCTTACTTCAGTAAGATGTGACACAAGTTCGAAAAGTGGGAATGTTCAGCCAGTGCCTCTGGCCTAGCAAAAATTGCCTAGGCATCCCTTGGTAGGGGCACCTCAGTCAACAAGTGATAAACTAGGTAATACCCAGCCAGTGTACCTCATTCCAACAGGTACTGGGCCAGTTCCTGGCCCCGCACTTATCGGGTTAGTGGTTAAAAACAGATTCTTGGCTTATACTTTCTACCCAGTCTCCAAGCAACCAAAGCAGCAAGAAGACTCATCCTCCAACATTATAAATAATGGGGGTGTTTGATTAAAAAAATTGATGCAAGATGAAAACGAATCAGATGACAGAACTGCTTTGTAAAACAAACTGAATCTTGTTGAATTCTTCAGTCGTATCATTCCATCCAAACACGAAATGACCACAACTGGATTACTTCTTTGCTTAGAAAAGCTTCTCTAATTGGATTTATGCTGCCATTTTTTTTTTTTTTGCTTGGAACTACATTTTTTCTATTCCAAGAATGACTTTACACTCAAGACGCATTTCATAGCAGATATTCTAACTGTAATCTCTGAACGTATATATCATGCATTGGATAAAGCAGGGGAGGGGAGGGCAGTAGCCCTAGATATATCTAAGGCTTTTAACAGGATATGACACGATGGTTGTCTCATGAAAATCAGATCCTATGGTATTACTGAACAAATACTTAACATAATTAAATCCTTAAATAGGAGAAGAATCCAGGTTGTCCTCGATGGTCCTACGTCTAAATAATATGATATAAATATGGGTGTACCTCAGGGGTCGATCCTTGGACCTTTATTATTCCTGATATTCATATATGAACTCCTGATAAAACAGTCTCTGAGGTAGGAATATTTGCTGACGATACCACATTCTATAACAGACATGAGGGGAAAACAAATACATATCAATGGCAGGCATTCAGTTTGTAGTGTAATGGATGGTAACATTTAATGCTGCCAAGTTTAAGCTCATTTCCGTTAATAATTACAAGAAACCTTGTCAACCATCAATAACTATAGTTAAAGATAAATTACCTGAAAGTACTTCATTCAAACTCTTCGGCTTAACGTTCACAGGGAACATGAGTTGGAAAAATTAGATTGAGAGCATTGTTAAAGCTGCTGCAAAGAAGGTGGGCTCCCTCCACCATGCTAGAAAGTAACTTACGCGTGAAAGTATCCTATACTTCTACAAGGCCACCATTCGCCCATGAAGTATTGTTGTCACATTTGGGTTGGTGCATCTGATATTGGTCTCTCACTCCTGGACAGGGTTCAAAAGAGAGTCACCAACCTGATAGGTCCTGAACTGTCATCTAAGCTCCAATCTCTGTCCTATCGACGAAATTTTGCATCCCTCGGCCTGTTTTACAAGTATTTTAATGGTGGATGCTCAAACAAACTACAAGCACTTGTAAATACCCTTGACAAAACCGACAAGCAGCAAAGTCCCACCCACTCCTACACAGTAGAGATTCCTAGATGTAAGAAAGCCTTCTACTCTAATAGTCTTTCCCAGAACTGCTAAACTTTGGAATTCCCTCCCGGGTCCCTGCTTCCCCAACTGTACTGACATGCAGAAGTTCAAGTGTAATATGAACAGACATAATTCTGCTTAACTCCCTACATTTTATGTCCCTGATATTAGCCTCCTACATCAAACATGTCTTGTTTGAGATGAAAATGTAAAAAAAAAAAAAAAAAAAGAAAAAAAAAAAAGAAATGGGGGGGAGGGGACATTACATCCATCATGCACTCCCACTTAAAAACAGCAACACTGCTTCTTAGATTCATGAATCTCGTTATTAGCCAATCAGTGGCCATCTGTATATATTGTTTCCTGGTGAATTATCATTGCTTTGCCTTTAGTCATATTTATTTTGTGTATGAATGTTTCTATATTCAAAGATATCAAATCAAATTTATTTTGCAAAAAATAACAAAGTGCAACAAGCCATGTACAGAGACAAGTCTGAATATTTGTCGAAGACTCCTTTAAAGCTGGATATGGTAGTCATAGTAACAATCTCCTTTGGTAGGTTGTTTGCACAGGGCAGAAACACAGGCAGAGAATGCGAAATCACAATTTGACGGTGGGATGAAAAATTCCTCAAAAGGTAGATTTAAATTTTTGTTGATCATAATTTATGCCAGAACCAAGTCTCCTTGCATCCTCTACTGCTATCATAATATATATGTCTTGGAAGTTTCTTTAAAACCTTTAAAACTATTGAAACAAAGTTGTCCTTCTTTGGAAAATTATTTTGTCAGGAAATCAATTAATTCCCTGCATCACTGAATCATTTTACTTACATGAACAAACAATAGTACCAATGTTCTTAATGGGATCATCAGTTGTTTACCATGGAATACTGTTTTGGGGATTTAAAAACAAAACAGTACATTAAATCATGACTCCACACACACACATATATATATATATATATATATATATATGACAAAAAGTCTATATTCCAAATTTCAAGATGTTGTCCATCTTATCGTTTATTTCTTTCAGTATTTTAAAATATTCAATTCATGATAGCACCTGTTTCGTAACGCAGAACAATTCATGTAATTATTATATAAATTTTTTAATCTATTCTGATTCATCAGAAGAATAGGAACTCATCAACTTCAAAAGAAAATAAAAGGAACATGGGCTTGATTACAAAATCAAAAAATCGGAAGTTGAAATTGTGTTTTAGTTACGCCATTTTTAAATTTTCAATTTTTCATTATCATTTATTTGTGTATTCTCTATATTTATATCAAGATTCATAAATTAAAGGATTGGTATAAATAAAAGGTGAAATATAATTGAATAAGCATATTTTTTTCATAAATATGCACATATATATATATATATATTGCTTTAAAGAAAATAGCCGGCAAAAACCTAGAGGCCCCTTTCACCAACAAATTCATCAGTTAATGGTTGGCTGTTGGCAAAAAAATAAATAAAAAATATCACGTAAGAGCAGAGACTTAAAGGGGTATGCATGTAAATTTTATTGAGGGAGAAAAAAATAGAGATGGGTAGGAATACGAATAAAATAAAATATTTACAATTATGTAAAATATATGTACAAGCATGGAAAAAGATGAGAATTAAAATATATCCCCAAATAATGACTTGACAAATTCTTTCTGTCGACAGAGAGAGGGCCTACATGAAAGAATGGAGACTGACTCCAACATCCGCAAGTGATTCTGAGTGTCACCCCAGTGTAAAATTCTAAAATACTCCATTTTATACACATTGGCACACACTGGATTTTCATGGAGGTGTTGGCCAATGGCAGATTCCAAGGTGGAAGAGGGGGGGGGTGAAAGCGACAAGGCTTGCCCAATCCTATTTTTGCTGGGATATGTTGGTTAAGTCTGCCAATTTAAGGAGGTTCGACCCACATAGTCATTGTCTTTCCTGGATGTTTTTGTTGAACACAGTGAGTTCTTTTATTACAACAGTCTACCGCAAGCTGATAATTGCCGACCTATATATAAACTGGCGTACATTTGTGCCTACTTCCAGGAAGATAGGGCATATTAAGTCTCTGCTCTTATGTGATATTTTTTTGTACAGATCAACGATTAACTTCTGATGAGTTTGTTGGTGAAAAGGGCCCCTATGGTTTTGCTGGCTATTTTCTTGAAAGCAATTTATGAGCCACAAAAATGTGTGACCAGGTACAGCTAGTGTGTGTGTGTATATATATATATATATATATATATATATATATATATATATATACATACATACACACACACATTAGCTGTACCTGGTCACACATTGTTGTAGCTCAGTTTGTTTAAATGAAACACAAGAAAGACAAAATGTATGTTTCTTACGTTTATGTTCTTAATATTTGCAGATACACAATATTTTGAGGTGCCCTTTTTTCTGTGCAGATGTGGAGATTGTCTGATTTTCCGACTGTAGAACACGCAACATATACTTGTCCATGTGAGAAGCAATCAGGGTGTAGATGTAAGTCACACAAATGTAAAAATTGTCCCTGAGTCTTGTTAACAGTAATTGCAAGCGCCAAACGAATTGTGAAGTGCAATATCTTAAATTAAAATGGTATATGCATTGAAATCATTCAATGCACGTTTGCTGCCTGTTCTTCCTGAGGTTGACAGAGGGGAGAATATGAGGGTTTAATTTTACTATAGACATGTATGTGAGCACGCAATGAAAAATCTTGTAAAGTAAAAATTTTAGTCAATTTTCTTTTTGTATGAAAGTATAATGTTCTATCAACTTTTCGGCTGGCCGATTTCACTACAATAATAATGAAATACCCTTTTTATCGACTGACCTGTACAACGAACACCCCATATAATAATGTTGTATAACTGGGGAATCACTGGCGGGCGGTGATATATTTTTCCAAATAAAAAAAAAACAGCTACATCATTACAAAGAAAATTTATTAAATAAAAATTAATTATAATGTTATAATTAAAAAGAGATATATAAAAACATGCAAAATGTCGAAATAATCAGTCCAGTGGTTATTTAGATTATCGGTTAGTAACAAACATACCTTTTACATTTTTATTTATGTAGATATATGTGCGTGTTTACAATTTCCAGTCATTTGGACGCTATTGACTGTCTTAATGTTGTGTATGTATTTGGTGTTTATAGTTGTTAATTTTCCTCAATTTTCGTGGGGGGTTGATGGTAGCATGGTAGCTGAGGTATTATGTCCTAACAAATGGAGTCAAAATTAATTTTGTAGCTGAGTTCGAATCTCCTAACCAGTAGCAATCGTCACTTCCTGCACTGATGATTGCAAAAGCATACAATACTAGTGCCTGTAGGTATAAAAATAATTATTTATATTAAATATATATATATATATATATATATATATATTTGACATAAATATGCACACGTGCATATTTATGTTCGTACGTGTGTGTAAAATATGTACATATGTTTAAGTACAGGTTGACAAGAAAGTTCTTGCGGTTTCTAACTTTTAAATTCAGGTGAACATATCTCGGCTCAAACAAAAATTTATTGATTAAAATAAACACCATCAGAATGAACACAATTTTGCCAACACAAAACAAATGTATTTACACTATTAACGTAAAAAATCTTGCATTTTGGTGGCGATGAAGTTGCTGAAGGCGTTCTTGATATTGTTTAGGTTTTTTAAGCATTTAAGCGTTACATCTAATTCAGAAACAAGTTCCCAAACAGTTGTGCATGGATTGGCTTCGACTAAGGCTCTTAATTGATCGTTATCAATATCTGATGGCCAACGACTACATTCATCTTCAAGACTCTCATCGCCGTCACAAAATTTCTTAAACCACCATTGTGCTGTGCATTAAGTAATGGTTCCTGGGCCAAATGTTTCATTGATATCGTGGGTTGTTTCAGCAACTTTTTGCCCTAGCTTGAATTGAAATAAGAAAATTATGCGAATTCGTTCTGAAAAAGAGCTTTATTTTAAAACGATTGTAATTTAAACGATTAAATAGAGCAAAAAAAAAAAGCACCAAAAAACACTCCTTAAAATGATATATAAAGTAAAGGTATTAATAAAACTTATAAGAAAATACATCATTTAAAAATCCAAATTAAATATTCTGCAAGAACTTTTGCTTCAACCTAATATATGTGTGCGTGTGCATATATTTACTCATTCCTACACTGTCGAGTAAAGGCCACACTCTACATTCAATTTTGTGTCACATCCAGCCCTCATAAAAAGGCAGGTAAATCGAGCAGTATTTATATAGAAGAAACCCAGATTAATTACAGAAATTGACAATGAGTGACTTTTCAGGAGAATATGAATCAAATTAAAAGTGTACAATGTACTCCCACAATCCACACAACATAATCAATGGCCTTGTGCCAGACAAGGCCGCTTTAAATGTTGGTGGTTTTAAGCAAAGTAAAAATTTAACCCAAGGATAACATCTGCTTTTCAAAGCATAATCATTACAATATGTCGGAAAAATATGTGTGAGAGAGAGGGGGGGGGTAGAAGATGATAATGGTATCGAAGCAAAGAGAGACAGTCTTTTTATTTCCCCTTCCATAGAAAACATATCTGCATATACATAAAAATAAAAAAAATATTTAGCTGTATATATAAAGCTGAGCGATTGCCTATATAAACCGACATGAAAACGCTCTTTCCAGATTCACACAACAGAAATAAACATCTTTCTGATATACTGCTTAACCCTGCATTAGTCACCTGGGTGTTCCAAACATGGGTAGTCCCACAGGTTGTTTATCCATCCAAATATAAAAATATTTATATGTTTGATATTATTTTGTAAAATATAGTTATCCTGCTGGTTCAGAATATATCTACATTGCATGTTGAACAGTTTGAATCACTTGTATCATGTTGATATTAATATAAAATGATACAATAAAATAAATTATAAAACTAATGAAAAATTAAGATATTCCATTAGCTAAGCTCATAGTTACAAGACTGAAAGAGTAATAAATTGTAAATAAACTAATAATCCCATCAAAACTTATGATAAAGAAAATACCAAAACATTAATTCCATATTAATTATTACAGAGTAGTCTAATGATACATAATATGTACTAATATGTACAAATTTTCATTCCCACTGGAAAAATACAAAAATATATCAATCATAAAATCATACTTATGTTAGTCAGCTGGGGTGACTGGACACACCAGAAGGAAAAAGTGACGTCTACCTCCAAGGAAAACTGAGATACAACTGCACCATACAACATGTGCTATACCTGCACTGTGTCAAGAGAGTACTGGGAGAGAGAAAAAGGAATAAGTTGCAACTAGGAATTATGAGCACTTAAGCAAAATTGGGGTGACAAAACACTCCATGGAACTAATGCAGGATTAAGGATATAGAATCCACATTGTAAGGTTAACAAATTTGTTACGTGATTAAAAGTGTAACAAAATCAAGAAATGAAATGAAAACACCAGGAGAATGAGATCTACAGCTGATGTGCTGACTAATTTCACATTGGATCAATGAATCTATCAATTGGGGCTTCCTCTTTAGAGCAATAACTCTCGATATATCAAAGGCATTTCACAAGGTTTGGCATAAAGATCTACTTCACAAGATCTCCAACTATGGAATATCTGGAAATGTCTTTTCAACCATCGAATCCTTCGTCTCCAATAGATTTATACAAATAGTCATCAACAAGCTTCTGGGACCATCTTTCATCCCTGACCTGAAATAGAAGACTTACATCAAATCTGTTACCAAGGTCACTGGAAAAATGTTTGCATCACTCCATAAGGTATCTCACTCCTGATGCAATCCTCTGTATAAGAGCCAAATACACCCAAAAATCGAGTACAGTTGCCACATCTGGTTGGGAGCTGCCCAAATCACTATCTTGTCTTGACAGGGTTCAAAACTGGCTTTAAAACATAGTAGATGATGCTCTTTTCTCCTCTTTGCAACCTCTTTCCTAAAGAAGAGACAATGTGAGTCTATCTTTGCTCTACCATTATTTTCATGGCAAGTGCTCATCTGAACTTCAATCTATGGTCCCTTCCAGCCAAACTTTCACAAAACGCACTCATCAAGCTACAACCATTAACAACAATTTTTCCTATTCTCTATCTAAATCTAAACGTAAATTCCATGAACAAAGCTTTTGTTGTAGAACTACACGCCTGTGGAACTAGCCTGCTTCCCAAGAGACTACAACATGGTCATCTTCAAATCCAATGTAAACAAGTTCTTGCTATCTAGTCTCCTTAAATAATCAAATTCTTCCCAATTTCCACCAAAAAAAATCTCTAAGTTGCTGTCTCAGTGATAAATCAAATTGTAAACTTAGTGGCAGAGAAACGGATAAGGATATTAGGAGGAGGTTCGAATTTGTCGATAAGTAATTTAATTACTTGCATAAAGAAATATCAAAATTTTTAATTTATGGTATCTTTGGTTAGAGAAATATTTCTGAAGAAATCTTTTTTTACTAAATTTTAAAGAGAATTATTTTGGCTGGATTTATAATCGTGGAATCACGCCAGAGCAGAGGTTGATCCCACCATGTTGACAAACCAACAACTGCTTGGTTAACATGAAAACATCTTTTATAGAAAGCGCCACCCAGTATTAGAATATTCTATAACACTCTTGATCTTTCTATTTCTTTTTCCTCATTATTGTACATTTTCGTGAAAGAAAATCTTTCTGGAATGATAGATAAGACCTTTATGTATAGGGAAATAAATTAACTCCTTATATCAGTATACTGATTTGCAAAATGATATTTCATGAATTATTCTTTTTATTGTCTTTTTTTAAATTTAGTGATTTTTTTTTAATATAAATACTTCATTATGAATACCGTTTTATATTGTGGAGAAATGCTTAGAATTTAAGCTGAAAACTCAATTTAGTTTTGATTCATGATTTCCTCAGGAAACGTCAGGATATGGATCACACTAGTCTAACATATAAAGTTATCTGGCAAGATTTTGAAGTTGGACCGGAATAGCATTTAAATTGACATATCCAACTTTGATTCTGACTAGCCAGTCTTTATTTGTTAATGATGTACCATGTTATTAGCACTATAATAATAACATATTTAGGTACAGTTTATTTAAAAAATCATGTAGTTCCACCTGGCAACATTTAAAAAATATGACTGAAAAATTAAAATCAGCAAGGGTAATAACTCATATTTTAATTGAAGAATATAAAAGAATTGTCTCGTTTACAACAGATTCATTCGCTTGGGGTCACCACAGAACCAATTAATAACTGGCATCAGAAAAAGAATATCTATTATTCAAGAAAGAAATTAAATTCTATAAAATATTTTAAAGTTATTTCCCCTAAAAGAATTAAAATTGAAAATGATAGAAATTAAGATATAAGACTAAAAATAGTAATATAGGGGATTAAGGTTAGGAGGAAAAATACACAGAGTTCTTTTTTATTCCTGGGCAACACCTGGTCGCCTTACTACCAACTTTGTCGCCAAAGTGGCTGGAAAAATGGTTGGATCATTCTACCGCTCCAGAAGCTATTTCACTCCTGACATAATCCTTTGCACTTTTCCTGCACTTGACGGGATTTAAAACAGGCTTCGAAATCTAGTAGGTGATGCCCTTTCTGTTCCCTGTTATCTGTTTTTCATAGAAGAGACATTGTGAGTCTTTGTTCTATCATTATTTTTATGGTAGGTGCTCGACTGAGCACCGATCTCTAGTCTCTCCTTGCAAAACATTTGCAACAAATACTTGTCTAGCTACGATCACAGTCAACAGTTTCCCTTACTCTCTATCTAAACACAAATTCCACAAACAAAGCTTCTTTCATAAAATTGCCTGCCTGTGGAACACAGTACCATGCAGTTGCTTTCTAACTGACTACAACATGGTCATGTTCAAGTCCAATGTAAACAAGTTTTTGTTGAGCCGTCATCTTAAATAATCAAATTCTACCCAATTCCCACAACTACTCATCATTGCAGTGTTGTTTCACTGATCTCCTTACATTCATTAACCTTTATCCTCGAGTGGTCTCTAGCCTTGATAAGTGAGGACACCCTTGTAAAAGAAAAGAAAAGAAAGCAGCAAAATGAATTATGAAAATCAACATTTCTTTTTATTAGAAAAAAAATCACACCTTTCTGTTGCCATTGCCATGATCTCAATGAAAAAATTATTTTTATACAAATTTATGAAGTTATTCAACACAAGCATTCAAGGAATACACGTGTTTGCATTAATAAACATTTTTCTTTTCTTAACCTTAAAAAAAAAAAACTGTTCTTTTGTGAATACCAAATGTGTAGATTGCAGTATTGTACGCAAGTTGGAAACTGTAAATTTGTGGAGATTTTGATTTTCATCAGAGATTCTACAAAACTTAAAAAAAAAAAAAAAAAAAAATGGTCGTTCTTGTCAAGAATTCTCCCTATGTTAAAAACAAAAACATAAATAAAGAAAACTTGGTATTATGCATGTAACCATTATAAATATTCCAAAAATCATGTAAATTGATCAAGTCGTATTATTTTTAAATAAGAAAATCAAATTTTATGAATATCCGAGAATTGGCTATTTTCCTGCAAATTTAAAAAAAATGGCTAAAAAATAATAAAGAGAAATAACTGAACAACACTTTATACTTACTAGATTTATGTTGTAATGCCTACGAATACCCATTAATCACTTAAAAATGCTATTTTTATATAACAATAAAACTATTTGATTAATTTACATGAATTTTGGAATATGATATTTTCATTTTGTCACGGCTGCAGATTTCATACAGATTTTTCTTCATTTTTGTTTGTTAAAATAGAGGGAATTCTGAACAAGAACGAAAATGGCAAGTTGGGCTTAAAAGATGTTTCTCTGGAATAATGAACAATCCCTGCTCAGCAGAACAAGAAATTCATTCTTGTTAATTTATGAAGGAAAGACTAATACAAACTAGCAAACATTTAAATTACTTATCTTTTTATAATTACATTAACATTTTTACAAATCAATAAAAACATGTATGGATTAATTGGTCTCAATTTATATTGGTTCAGTTTGTCTCATATGCAGCACATCAACTTTTAATGTTTTTAATGCAAAAATCTAACACAGTACCGAATGAGTGCCGACCAAGCATAGTGGTTCATTGCCAATGTTGAGACGAATGACTACGAATCTTGATTCCATCAGTGAACACAATAATGAGTTCTGTATCTTGCTTCACTGTTCAAAGTTATGTCACATATTAGAGACCCTATGTCATAGTTGAAATTAGTTTGCTTGACTTTTTGAAATACATTTTGAAATTAGTTGCATAAGTGGTGCTTCTGCAGAATACTGAAATACATTTTAAATAAAAACACTACTATATACTTACATCTCATGTTGAAATTAATAAAAATCACGCAAATTAGGAAAAATTATTGAGTAGAAGATTTGCTAGAACTATTTTTTATTAAAAACAAATAGATATAGGACTACCATTATTTTTAAATGGTCAATTTATTAATATCATAGATTGCAGTTACTTCCCCTGAATTTAAAGAACTCAACATTAACTAATAAAATAAATTTTGAAAAAATTATTTGTATTTGTAATTAGTTGTCTAATTTCGAATAATTCAAAATAAAATGTTAGTTTAGTAAGCTAATATGAATTTTGACAAGGGTCACAATGAGTGCATGATAATCCAGATATGTAAAACAGTCATTTTTACAGTTGAATGAAAGATGGGTGACGTAAAGTTGAGGCGGGAAGCAACAGATCAAACACCATAAACAAAAACGATTGAATGACGTCACATTTTTAGTTGAGAAACAAAGATTTTTTTTCAAACATAACTGATTGTATCAGCGAATATTACTAATATCTCTGTCCACATGTGTCACTCATGTAAATTAAGTTAAGAAATTAAGACGTAAATAATTAACTAAAGATAAAATTACACACTCTCTCTCTCTCTCTCTCTCTCTCTCTCTCGAGTTCATTCTCTCTAAATAAAAACCTTAAAGAAAACTCAGCAGATGTTTCCTTGTGTCCTCTTTCTTCCTTAAAAGTAGTTTATTTCTATAGCAACCACTAGACAAAACGGTGGTGATGAAGAGAGGTGGCAGTATCAGAAAAGCTCATATAAACACCTTCACACCTGTATGAAGACTTCTTTTTTGTTATTGAAAATGTTACAGTTAACCATGACACCGATGGAACCAAATGACATCTCTGATGAATTTTATCGGTTGATACTGAAGAGTGTGACTGAATCATGAGAACAGACAACTAAAAAGTGGATATTTGGCAGTGTTCACCAACCACTCTATTCAAGAAGAACTGCTGCCAACAAACTCAGACGATGCAATCATGTTAAGGATTAAAAACTTCCAGTATGATGAGGTCTCTGCAACTCTTATTGGCCAAAACTCACATCCAGAGAGGAAGACAATACAAACTAGATAAATTCGGATTTTTGTAATTAGTTTAATTTCTCATCTTAATATGTTTCATTGAACTCATAATCCTAGTTTGAGCCATAGCTACAAACAACTAAAAGGTTAATACCTTTCCCACTGGAATAAGTGTAATGTGACAATAGATCTGATCATATATTGATTCGTAATTTTTGTCATTTGACTACCTTAACTCCCCATCAGTTAAGTACAATTAAAAAAGTATATAAAAATTAATGACAATGATTTCGTAACAATTAAAATAAATAAATAAACCTGTAATAAAATCAAAACAAAAGTGAGTTTCTATCTGCAAACATTTTTTTTTTTTTAGTAAATTATTTTGGTTGACTTTTTGAAATATATTTTGAAATTAGTTTGGTTGACTTTTTGAAATACATTTTGAAATTAGTTGCATAAGTGGTGCTTCTGCAGAATACTGAAATATATTTTAAATAAAAACACTACTATATACTTACATCTCATGTTGAAATTAATAAAAATCCTGCAAATTCGGAAAAATTATTGAGTAAAAAATTTGCTAGAACTATTTTTTATAAAAAACAAATAGATATAGGACTACCATTGTTTTTATTGTTAACTGGTCGATTTATTTAAATCGTAGATTGCAGTTACCTCCCCTGGATTTAAGGAACTCAACATTAACTAATGAAATAAAATTTGAAAAAAATTATTTCTATTTGTAATTAGTTGTCTAATTTCGAATAATTCAAAATGAAATGTCAGTTTTTATTTAGGTGAAGGTGCGAAACCAAGAAAATTTCCCATTGCGATATTTATAAAAGCAGAAATATGAAAATTCCATGTTTTTTTTTTTACATGCATCTGTATGCTTCAATGTTAATATTTCTCTTGAATTAATATCAGCTTCAATAATAAAAGAAAATCACTCTTCAATAAAAAAAAACAGTTGCGAGTCCTAGCTAAGTATTCTTCAAATAAATTATTTATTTAAAATGGTAACAATTTAATTCTTTTTAAAAAAATAAATATTGTTTTTTTGTTGTAATCGTCAGCTAAATATTATTAAAATCAATAAAACGAATGTCAATTTTTTAAAAATGTATTTATTTAACATTGTGATCTTTTTAGTTGACATAATCTGATTTTGGAACAATTTATTTCAAAGTGAGAATTGTTTACCTTAGCAATATCAGATTAACCACAATCTTTGCTGGTCGGTTGATCTCATTTATAAAAAATTGTGTGATAACCTATGTACAAGCACAAAATGTCTCAGCTTATTAGGATATACATTTGCGACAATCACATATAATAACTTATTTGAGCCATTGCCTGTTGTCTACATTATGAAACATTATAGTAAATAGATGGTGTTAATTAAGTTGATGACTCCACCCAATTACATTCCAAAATTCCTTGTTTGTTTTATTTTTGTACAATTTTGGATGAAAAATATTCCTTTTAAATATAATAAGAATATTCGTAAACTGTTTTTTTTTTTCAAATAAATATTTTTATGTACTTTTTCCAATCATTTATCCATTGTTTCTGTGAAAATGTGTCTGAAAATAAACATTTTTAAAAATATGTAAATAAATATTTTTAAAAATATGTAAATGAACATATTTAAAAATATGCAAATAAACATATTTAAAAAATATGCAAATAGGCATATTAAAAATATGTAAATAAACCTATTTAAAAATATGCGAAAAAAAACATTTAAAAAATATGTAAATAAACATATTTAAAAAATATGTAAATAAACCTATTTAAAAATATGTAAATAAACATTTAAAAATATGTAAATAAACATATTTAAAAATATGTAAATAAACATATTTAAAAAATATGTAAATAAACATATTTAAAAAATATGTAAATAAACCTATTTAAAAATATGTAAATAAACCTATTTAAAAATATGTAAATAAACATATTTAAAAATATGCGAAAAAAACATATTTAAAAAATATGTAAATAAACATATTTAAAAAATATGAAATAAACATTAAAAAAATATGCAAATAAAATATGAAAAAAACATTAAAACTATGAAAATGAACATATTTTCTAAAATATGTAAGTAAACAAAAAAAATTATGTAAATAAACATATTTGAAAAAAATCAGTTTATAAATATTCTTATTTATTATATTTAAAAACAATATTGAAATGAAACAAACAAGAAATCGTGAAATGTAATTAAATCGGGTCACCAACTTAAATAACATCATTCATTTCCTATGACTTGTAATGACATATGAAACAGAAAATGGCCCGAATAGATTAATATACATGATTGCAGATTTGAAAAAAAAAAAGAGAGAATTCATAGTTTTTAATTTTTTAAAATGGAATTATGAACAGGTAATTTGTTGGACAATTTCATTTCCGCTGACATTATTAGAACATTCATCAATACTAACATGAACGATGGATTCTTCCGGGACAGCTGAAACAAAAACATAAAGACTTCATGTATTTATCTTTATGCATCCATTTAATTATGACACCTTTTGAGAAAGATATGAACCAATTTTAGTCTCCTTTCGTGAACTATGCATGTTCGACTACATTGAGTAAAATATAATTTATACTAAATTGACTCGTCATTCTATTAAATAACCTGTCTTTAGCTTGTGCAGAATTCATCTTGGGTGGGTCGAGCAAGCTTCATTTTTCAAATGAGGAAGTTTCTAGGGAATATGAAATTTACAAACTGTCCCAATACACATGTATATCCCGTTTATGGAAGATGCCAATATTACTTTCACATTAAAGTGTTGCCCTCCTCTTGGATATATTCACAAATGGTCACCCACCTGGCACTGACCAGGCTCAATATTGCTTAACTTTGGTGATCTAATGAGAAATTCTGTAATTATACCTAGTACTTATCAGGTTGAGCTGGCTTCCTCTGAAGGATGAAGTTTCTATGAAAATATAAAATTCATAAGCAGTTGCCAGCCACATGCATATCCAAGCCAAGGGAAATGACAACATTAGTTTTTGCAGAAATATTTTTATATATATTTTTTTACAATGTCTGGTATTTCCAAATAGTTCCACATCTAGCACTGACCAAGCTCAGCGTCACTTAACCTTTGTGATCTAATAAGAACTAATGTATTAATGTGATTATTTCATATATATATATATATATATATATATATATATATATATATATATATATATATATATATATATATATATATATATATATAAAATAAGCAAATTTTTAAGAGTTCTCCAATGTACAATCTGATATGGTAATTGTATCGAAGTGAACTCTCTTCAAAATACAATTGCATTATTTCAGATTTTCTAAGATCAGCTAGAAAAAAGGAGAAAAAACCCAGATAAAATAAAAACAGAACAAATAAGATGTTTATCGATTGGAAAATTCCCAGAACACAAATCAGCCAGATAATATAAGGATCCAGTTTTCCAAATTATAACAATTTCTTTCTGCCATCTTTGTTTGTCGGTTGGTTTTCGTTTGTAATCACGAAAAATTATGAAAAAAAAAAAATCAAACAAAAAAAATTATTCAAAATAACAACTAAACAAATTAATGAAAAAATGCAACTTAATAAACAATGGCTGCAAACAGATATAATTGGTATGATTAGCCGATTGTAAAAATGATGAGACATTGTCAAGTGCTGGCTGCCTTGAGTAGTTCTTCTTCAGAGAAGTTGAGCGATGGCGACGACGGTGGGTGGGGGTAGATTATGAAAAAGAGGGAGCAAAAGGGAATAGGAGGAGGAGATTATAAAATTCGGTTTTGTTTTTTGCTTTTATGATTTCTGGTTTTGCTTCTTTTTCTTTCAATCAAAAAATATAAAATTGTTTCAGTTGATCATAAAAGTTAATTTGTGATTGGTCAACGTTTTCAGAGTTAATGGTGAGGATGGTGGTGGTGAAGATATGAAATAGATGTCCACGCATAAATGAATTTCAAATTTAGGCAAAATTTTACTCTTTGCTCCCATGCTGTCAATTGAAAAATAAAAATGAAATTCTACTTTTTATGCATGTAAATTTATTATTTTTTTAACAAAAAACCTTTTTTTTTTCAATTATTTCTACTTTGATTAAAACCATGCGCATACATTTGTGTTTGAAAAGTAAAAAATGTTATATTTACACATAAAAAATATAACTTAAATAATTACATTCATTTCCTCAACATTACATTTTTTTTGAAAAAAAACCAAAAAAAAAAAACCAAATCAACATTCTATTTCAATTTTAAATGAGAAAATTTTATCAATCTTTCAATGAACAGAATAATTTACATCTAATTCTGAATATAATATTTCATTTTGCAAATATAAAAAGAATTTAAAATGGCTAAATTTATTTTCTTATCAGGATATTTTTATTTGAAAAGAAATGAACAATGACGTGCAGAGAACTTTTTCAATTGAAAAAAAAATAGCAAAAATATAATAACAGTGGGGCACAGGCCTATAATACATTCCTCTGAAAAGGGCACTTTTAAAACAGGAGTAAAAGGGGCAGGTGCTTGGGCACTCCTCGCACACCGAACTCTGCACGTCCCTGCTTCTAGGGAAAACTAATTCAGAGATTGTGTATTAATATTAATTAAGGTTGTGAAGTAAACAATCATTCAATGACTGTTAAAAATACTTTTAAATCATTCATTTTTAATGTTGAATTTGTTTTATTGCCTGTTTATCAAAATCTGTATTTTTCCTACTTTCAAGAACCATAAACACATTTATATCACATATTTAAAGTTGGGGTATTTTTCAATATATATACAATAAAACCAATAAGTGGTCCAAAAACAAATAAATGCTACCAAAGGCAAGTTAAATTACTATTTTACCCATCTGGATAAGTTTTTTTGTGATTTAACTTATTTTAATACGTTTATGTACTTCAAAACACAAGTAGTGCCAAGTCTTAAGTTAGAACAAGAAAAACATGGTGGACATGAGACAGTCATTACTGGAGTCTCAATAATCTTTCAAAAATCGAAAATTAAACAAAATAATGATAGAAACTCACTTATTCAATAAACATCATTATTCAGCTAGGTAGAAGAATAACTTATCTTGCCTTTGGTAACAATTATTTGTTATATATTTGGGTTTTTTTACCACTTTTTTGCTTTGTTGTTTATACTGCTAAATGCCTAATAATTTTTTGAAAACGTTTGGAAATAACATTAAAAAATATTTTAGATGTTAGACTATGGTGGTTCACTTTACTATATAAATATAAAGTAAATGATCATCTAGTTCTTGATCACGTAGAATAAGATAGAACGAGTAACCATTTTTTTATACTTCCAATATGGCAGCAATTTTAAAAATACAAAAAATAGAATTTCATTTTTATTTTTCTGTTGACAATATGAGAGCGCATGGTAAAATTTTACTTAAATATCTATAAAAACAAAGTTAAGGGAAAGGATGGGTTAAAATGCATATTTTAGACAACATCAGAAAGATGTAAAAAAAAAAAAAAAGAATCAGTATTTGTATGAGAATAGTGATGATGATGCTGACAACCGGATGTGGATGGATGAGTGTTGTATAATAATGATGCATTGACCATCTTTGAGGGAGCTCATTTTCGCTTTACGAGCATACATACAGGATTGCTGTTTTTTAACACAGCCACGGCTCGGTCATGTTCAATGCACGTAAAGTCTGTGTCATTAACCTGAAAAGAATAAGAAGAATCAAAAACAAATATAAATAAAAAACTAAATAAGTAAACTAAATTATTTAACAAAAAAAAAAAAAGTTTTTTAAATTGTTTTATGACAAGACAAATACAGGATGGGATATAAGACCTATTACAAAATTTTGGAACCATATTACATGATAATATTAAAATAAATACTCACCTATCTGTTTAAATGTATGTATGTATGTATGTATGTATGCCTAAAACTTTCGATAGAGGCGACAGATTTTCCTAACATTGGTATCGTTTTGAAGCTTGACCCTTCAAACGACAAATATCGAAAAATTGGCTAAACACATTACATTGACATTTTCGAAAGTCATTCCTTTTTTCGATTGACTAGCCTTAATTTAAAACTTTGCTACTTCCGGTTTGACGATGGACGCAACGGTAAAGATGTCACTTTTTTTTCATGTTCTTTTTCCCCTTTGCGGTACAGGTTCGAGCCTGCCTGTCTACTACCACTTTTCTTTTGCTCAACCCACACCTCCAAACACCCGGGCAATGATAGGCACCCATGCTAGTATTAAAATAAATTTACTATTTTCTTGTAATTATATGATAATGTAATATATGAATTCTTATTTTTCAGAAACAAAAGATAATTTTTGACAATGTCTGTTGAACTGAGGAGAAAATTCGTAATAGAGCAGCATGAGAAATATTCGAGTTAAAGAAAAACCTCAAAATTCATAAAAAATTTATTGTTACCTGGAAACTTTGTTAATCAAAAATTGACAACAAGAAGAATCAAAGAAGATCCAAGAGATAAAAAAAGAAAGCATAAACATCACCAAGGACTATGCAAAGATTATGTCGAAGTGACCAACAGATGTCACCTTATAAGCTCCAGTGACAGCTTCTCTCTGAACCCACAATTGCAAAGCGACTCATCAGAAGTTGGCGCAACAAGCCACACTGCTCATGTAACACAGCAGTAGTGTAGAGACAACTGTCCATCCTGGATCAGCAAAGAATGACCTCCTTCATCACCTGAGTTTAACGTTTTTGATTATTCTTTGTAGTGAATCCTGTAAAGTGAAACCTGCTCTACTCTTTGTCAAAATATTGAAGTTTTTAAGATAAAACTGAACAAATGCTGGGTGAAAATAGATGTTGCACTTTCTTCTATAGATGATTTTCCCATAATCTTCATAGTGAAGTCATGAGGGAACATTTTGAATAATACTTATGCCATATTGTTCCTTCAGTATTTGCTAATTATTTTCTGTAATTGGGTTTTGTGATGAATTATTTTGTTGGGATAAATCTGAGTTTTATTTTGCAACAGTATTTATGTCCAACCTGTATGGTATTGTTTGCTGGTAAAGAAATATGGAGTGTTCGTCCTCTTGGATAAACCACTGTAGAAGCATGCATGCCTTAATGCAAATGACACTACCATATATGGCAACACTTCAAAGGCCGGCAATGACTAAGATCTCTCTGATTGTCTCTCTTTTGATATTGAGCACGTGGTGCAATGGTACAAAAAAACTTTAATGCATCCAAAATGAAGCTTCTCTCTTTCCATCATCAACGCTCTGACCCCGCATCTGGCCCCAAATGAAATATTAATGCTTCTCATCTTGGGGAAGATCATTTTAACAAGCTTCTGGGACTGACCATGACTCCTGATCTGAAATGGAACACTTACATCAAATCCACTGCCAATTGCAGGAAGATTGGCTGGCCGAGGAAAATTTGAAAGTTATGAATCAAAACCACATAACATGGAATCTGGAGAGAGTTGATTAGCTGAACCATGCACTTTGCATTCTTGTCATATTGGCTGAATGATCTTTCAAGCTGCACCGGTTGGGCAGTTGAGAGCAGACAAGGTAGTGTTGCATTGTATTCTCCTCTTCCCCACATCTTGCTGATTAACTTTTGTAGTCTCCATCTGGTCATAGCAACTTTGGATGAGCCTATTTCTATTCTCAAACACTTGAGTGCTTTCCAGGGAACCAGAGTGCTTCTGAACCAGGAGGAAGAGCTTCTAAACTGGGAGGAAGATTTCCATGTTAGTAGTAGAGGAAAATTCTCTAGCCGTCTGGTCTATCTACATGCAAATCCTAAAAAACTTGTCTGCTTATTTCATCTTAGAAACTTGGAGGCCAATTGACCCCTAAATATCACATGATCTGGAATACAAATTGAGAATAACACTAACCATGTCTACCTTGGCATAACTCTGGTCCATAGTTTCTCATACAATTACATATTATAAAATGTAAAATTAGTTTGTAGAATAAGGATAGCAAGATAGCATACAAGTAGAACATAAACAGATCATTAAAGCTGAACCAAGAAATTTCAGTCAAGCTTTAATGATAAGTTTGTGTCCTTATTTCTACTAGCATGTTACCTTGCTTATCCATATTTCCATAAACTAATTTTATATTTTGTCTAAAATTTTGTTTCATGTTTTACTCTCTCATATTATAAAATGTAAAAAAAAAAAAAAAAAAAAAAAAAAAGTAATCTGATATCATGGGCGGATAGGACTTTGGCTTCATCATTCAATCCTCAACGATGGTAAAAAAAAATCCTAATATTAATTTGTTTTGAATTAACATTAATGCAACATGGGTTTAAAAAATTATTTTCTTTCATTCTTACTAGTAAACATTCAAAACACAACGATGAAACTGGATCAAATAGTCGGCTGTTGATTAATTTTTCTTGATTTTTTTCCTTACATTTAAGCAGTTACAAAATTTTGCACATAAATTAGAGAGAGTGAAGCAATTGACAGTAGATGTATATTTAAAAAGTAATATGACTGGGGAGGGGGAGAAATATGAGTCTTAAAGTGAATACGTTAGACGCATTTTTTCATCATTCTATTTTCTTTTCCCAAACAACACCAGGTAACTTTACTAAATGTGTATGCGAGTGTGTATATTCAGCTAAAAGTAAAAAAAACTACAAAACAAAGAATCACAAAGTTGGTATATTCTTAATCAGCATTGTACTGGATGAATAATATCTAAGATAGGACATTCCAAAAGTAATGCTTCCTATTTTTTTATTCTGCTGGAATAGATCAGAGGAGGTTGCAAATTGCATTGTTATGATGTCTGAACTTATGCATTCATGATCTGAAAGTATCATCTCTCTATTCCAGATACTGATAGTCTGAGACTGTCATGGACGTGCATCAGAAGTAAAGATGTGTCATTGAATTCCTGGCAAAGGTGCATTAAGAATGTTGGTGACAATGTAGAAAAATATATTCTAGAGCACTGAATGGTTGCTTGTTTTAATGGTGCCATTCCCATCTTCATCTTTAACTTTTTGAGTGAAAAGAAAAATAGGAGGCTTTACTTTTGGAACGACTCTCGTAAAATTTAGAAAAAAATTTCCATTCTTTAGGGTTAACTGGGCCTGGTTACTCCGGGTGGGGGAAGTTGATTTTTTAGTGTTATTATGTTCTAAATTGGAAATAAAATGTCGACTTGTTCCTCAAGGAATGTTTTATATCAACGAGAGTTGTATGTGTGTCCAACTAGAGATGGATGGAGGAGGAAAGAGATGGAGACGGATAAAGAGAGATGTAGAAGTTTTAATAGAAATATATTAGACTTTTGCCTAGGGCAGTTCGACTAGTGTAAAATAAATGAACAATATTCTAATACAAAGTAAATACTTAAGCAAAACCGATTACCTATGTCACACTAAGTTTCTTTGTTATTTTACATTGCAAAAAAAAAAACCCAAAAAAACTGCAAATATTTCATTTGTTATTATCAAATGAATGTTTTAAACGATAATA
Source organism: Euprymna scolopes (assembly GCF_053919585.1). Classification (NCBI taxonomy): domain Eukaryota; kingdom Metazoa; phylum Mollusca; class Cephalopoda; order Sepiida; family Sepiolidae; genus Euprymna; species Euprymna scolopes. The sequence goes on along the minus strand of NC_136488.1, from coordinate 15,617,157 downwards.
CGATCTGAATAATAAAGTTTCATGAAAGCTGAATCACATATAACCAAGTCATCTTTATATATATATAAAGAAAAGTGACCTTGTGTGTGTGTGTGTTAAGAACGGTCTCTATTAAACTACTCGATTTTTGGTTTACACACTTGAAACTTGATATATAGGGGATTCAATGTTTTTTAAGTAGTAAAAATAGCTGCTAAAGGGTCCAAATTGAAAAATTGGAACTTGGTAGGTGTAAGTCAACTAAGTGTATATCTTTTACGCATGTGCAAATATACATTTATATTTAACGTTATTTTTTAAGTTCTCATCTGCATATGGACTTAGCTCAGATGGTAACAAATAACACTGGAGAGCTATATATTTTAGTTTCGATTCTAGCTGATGACACCATTTTTTTTAAATCACTACTACATATTGGGTACAATATAATAAACAATATCTCTGTATAATAATAAATACAAAATCTGCATAAATTAAAATATATTTAAGCGTATTTTATGACCAGGTAACACCAAACAGCCTACTAGTTGCTAAAAGAAATAAAATTTTAAAAAGGTTAGATAAGTAGGTACACCCCTGTTTTAAATGTAAACCAATAAATATTCAATACACCGATTTGAGGAAATTGAGTGATAATAACCATTTTTTTTCTTTTCACAGGGAAATTCACCAATAAGAATTTGTTTATGTTGGACTTGAAAATGGCCATGTTATAATCAACTAGGAAGCAGCCATATGGCATTGCATGCCACATACAAGCAGCTCTAGGATAAAGCTTTGCTCATGGAATTTGCATTTAGTTATAGATACAGATAAAGAGTCAGGGAAATTGCTGGCAATGGTTGTAGCTAGGCGAGTGTTTGTCGAGAATGTTGTACAGGGGAAGACCATAGATTGAAGCTCAGCTGAGCAGTTGCAATAAAAATTATGATAGAGAAGAAATAGACTCGCTACATTCTCTTCTGCGAGAAAGAGATAGTAGGAGAGAAGAAGAGGACATCCCCAATGTTTGCAAGAAATATGACGAAGATATATGAGTACTCAGAAATGGAGAAAGTATGTTTGTATATTTTGTTTGTTATTGAAATTGTTCAGGAAATTCTGAATTATTTTTCTGGTATTCTGTCTATTATTCTTGCATGTCTAATTATTATTCTGGGATTCTGTCTAATTATTTTTCTGGTATTCTGTCTAATTATTTTTCTGGTATTCTGTCTAATTATTATTCTGGTATTCTGTCTAATTATTATTCTGGTATTCTGTCTAATTATTATTCTTGCATGTCTAATTATTATTCTTGTATTCCGTCTAATTATTATTCTTGTATTCCGTCTAATTATTATTCTTGTATTCTGTCTAATTATTTATTCTTGTATTCTGTCTATTATTCTTGTATTCTGTTATTTATTCTTGTATTCTGTCTAATTATTCTTGTATTCGGTCTAATTATTATTCTTGTATTCGGTCTAATTATTATTCTTGTATTCGGTCTAATTATTATTCTTGTATTCTGTCGAATTATTATTCTTGTATTCTGTCGAATTATTATTCTTGTATTCTGTCAAATTATTATTCTTGTATTCTGTCGAATTATTATTCTTGTATTCTGTCGAATTATTATTCTTGTATTCTGTCGAATTATTATTCTTGTATTCTGTCGAATTATTCTTGTATTCTAATTATTATCCTAATATTCTATCTCATTATTATTCTTGTATTCTCTGAAAAATATTAATAGCTGCAAACGAGCATGTTATTTTTAAATTTGTCTTCTGACAAAGTGAAGGGAAGAGCAAAAATCATGATCAAATAAAAATGAAACTAAAAAACAAAATGTTCTTTTCAAATTTATATTTCTTTAGCAACAGCCAATAATTAAAAGAACATTTTTATGGAATTTCACATGTCAAGAAATTCCATCTAATTTTTATTTTTAGTCACATTTATTTATATTTATTTATAACTCCATGGTCATCCCGATTAAAAGAATTCCATGTTAGTGTTAATAAAAAAATAAAAGTAAGCAGAAATTCATTATTTTTAATTTTTTCTTGACTGATCTTTTTATAATTCTTCAAATACTATCAATTAAATATTTTCAGATAAACATTTTTAACAAAGAATTTTTCAATTTGATACTTGTTTAGAAACATTTTCAGAATTTCAAGCAAAATGGAATCATTGATCATTAAAACATTATTTATTATCACAGGATTGGAATTCAATTGTTATCATAATCTGAAAATTAAGAAAAAAAATTTTTTGTTGGGTCTGAAATTTACCCTTTTTTTTCATTTGTAAACAAATATTCAAATTATTATTATTATTATTATTATTATTATTATTATTATTAATTTTTTGATCCCCGACAAAAGGAGGGTGGACATGTAAATTAACCTTTGTCCACTCGTCTGTCCACATTTTTCGCAATAACTACGCCTCAGAATTTTTTAGAATTTTGCACAAACATTAAACAGAATATGAGTAAAAAAGAAATAAAACGGATTTTCCGGGAAAACTCCAGTTACCCCCCCCCCCCTCCCCCTAGGGGCACCTTCCAGGTTAAAATGGCTAAATTTTACACTTTTGTGCTTATTAAAAAAATTGATGCCTTGGGCTTTTAGCAAACTTTCTGAAAAGTTGTAACTAACTGATTTCTATATAATTTTGTTTGTCTATATGTCACAATAACTCTTGGGTGTGCCCCAGGGGCTCTTTTAGGGCTAATAAAAACACTCCATTTTTGGAATTATTTTACCATATTTGTCCAAAATTTTCAGTGTATGTCTATTTAGCAATTTTGCATGGTGTTGAACTCAAATTTAAATATGGCCTTGGGGACTTTTGGGACTAAATGGGTGGGGGCAAATGATGGACTTAGTCATTTCTTTTTTTGCATGGTGCAGAACTCAAATTTACATATGTTAAGGCCTAAAACTGCACTGTTTGTTCATTTTCACTAGGATTTGACATTCCCTAGAGACTTTTGGGGCTAAATAGGGGGGGGAGAGAGCAAATGCTGAACTTAGTCATTTTTTTTTGTCTTGTTCACTGAGCACTCACAGGGGACCATACATGCTTCACTTGTTTTTCTGAATTTTTCTTTGTGTATACCAATCCTTTTTGTTTAGAAGCTCAATATGTTAAATATAGGAACAGAGCATATATAAAAGAATAACATTATAGCTGCATTTAACAAGTTATGTTTGTAAAGAACCGTCCCCTTAAGTACAAAATAATTTCTAATTTCTACTCGAGTCCTTATAAACTTAATTAAAGTATAATTATTTATTTCATATACAATTATACTTTTAAATATATATTTACATTTTATTAATATGATGCCGAGTCTTCTATGAATTTTTCTTTACTGACATTATATTGTCATTGCATTTTTTCTTTCTAAGGGAAGAATTTCTATTTCTAGTATATGCATGAAAAGGTTCGATATTGACATAATAATAACCGATTGTTCCTGCATAACACAAATATGAGAGAAAAAGAAGAGCAAAATAGACAAACCTTAAGAATTTTATCTCCTTTGAATAAATGGTTCATGGCTGGACCTTCTGATTGGACTTTAGTCACAAAAATTCCCTTGGGAGAAGAAAAAACAAAGAAAATAAATATTTAAACAAAGAAAAAAATATGATCACAGTATCTGGCATTGCATGAAATAATACTTTGAAATGTTTTTATAAGTTTAATTGGGAATTTTCTCACAAAATTTCTTAATATTATGAAATTATCTAACTTCAACTGTGTGTGTGTGAGTGTGTGTGTGTGTGTGTGTTTTTATATAAAAGATAAACTTCTCTAGACATACTAGGTAAGGCTTCATAGCCAGAAGTAAAATGCCAGACTACAAACAATGTAGTTGTGGGTCCAATTCTTGCAAAATCAAGCCATACTGAAGACTGTTAGTTAACAAGAAACGCACATCCATGGATAACATCTGGAATTCATTAAAGCATCTATTTTGAGCAATTAATATTATAATTATGAACTTGTAGACAATTTGTCTCTCATGAGGCATTTTGTAAAATCCAATAATGTTAAAAATTCCAAGTTTCAAAAAACTTTGGAAAAAATAAAAGTAAATATTAAATTCAACTCACCATATCATCAGGTTTGAAGGGGTTACCATAGGAACCAATACCACCAGCTATACTAAACCCAAGTCCAGGGTTTTTTGTTATGTTTATTTCAACCTAGAAGAATAAAGGAGAAAAAAAATGGATACTAACAAAATCAAAACAACAATTATTTTTTTTATCGAGTATCATTTAAAAACAGATTTATTTGACCTCAATAAATCATCTTTTTCTTGAACACGCCATTTATTTATTAGAGATACACAAAATTGTATCCATATTTTGTTTTTGTGTAACATTTTGTATGAAAATGTTTAATCTTCTGGATTTCATTTATGTTATTCATTCTACTTGATTATTCTTTTTACATTTTAAAAATAAAATTTCTTATTTGTGTATTTGGTTCACGAAATTTGAAATGTGTTTGTATTCTTTTCACTTGAATTATTTTGCTTATCATTTTAGAAGCATATTTTATGAGGATTTAATTTGCTGAATTCAATTTATAGTTTCAATTATTTTTTTTTTCTTATAATGCATCAATCAATAAATCTTAAAACTGATACATAGATGGCACTACTATATAAAAATAAAATCCATACATTTATATAAAGTACTAACTTTCAAATGACATGCATCAAAATGTTAATCCATTAGCAGGCAAGGTTTTGGCCTCTATTTTTGGATGTGCAAAGTGTTTTGTTTATCGTATGCCTTGAGAAAGGAATTACACAATGAGGGATAAAATAGATGGCTTCACATGCCCCCCCCCAACTCATTCTGCAAATCTGTCTCCCAGCGACTACTACTTGTTTGTAGACCTCAAAAGAATGCTCCAGAGAAAAAATTTGGTTTCAATAAAAAGTTATATTGGAAACTGAAATGTATTTTGAGGCCAAAGTAATCGTTCTATAAAAAAGGCACTGAATCATTAGAAAAGCATTAGAATCAGTGTATCATCTCAAGAATGAAACAACATCGACGAATAAAGTTGAATTTTGCCTAAAAAAAGGTTGTTTTATTAGCCTAGGATTTATTGATTAATGTGTTTACTTTTTTTTTTCTAAATGCAGGTGTTCTTATAATTTGGGATTCTAATTTCGTTTTTTTTTTCTGAATCCATATGTTCCTATATCTATGGATTTCATTTAAACTTTATTATCCTTTTTGCAGGTGTTCCTATAATTAAGATGTTTTAGTCAATTCTTGAAGGACTATTTTTCTGCAATCATGGAATTGTAATTTTAAAAAAAATTTAGTTTTATTATCATTAAAAAAAAATTAACATTTTTTTTTTGAGAATTCTTTCACAACTTATTGATGTGAAAAAATATTTAAAAAAAAAAAAAGAAAGAAAGATTGTGTATGTTTAAAGAAAAATGTTGGCTCATATTTTTATTTACTTTTTTTTTAAACTATGGAGTTGTAGTTCAGTGATCATTGGTACAGCAGAAATGGGAGGCTAGACGGACAACATTGATGCATATGAATTGGAAGTGGATATGAAGATGAAAGTAATACATTTCAAAATCTAAAGTACACTTAAACTGAAACAAATCGTATTCTAAGTTCATTCACTGACATATACACAAATGATGCTACCATTTATGACAACACTTCAAAGACTAACAACAACCAAGATCTTGCCGAGTCTCTCTCCTTTGACGTTGAGCACAGTGCAATGGGAAAAAAGGTGGCTGGGTAGTTTTAATGCATCCAAAACCAAGCTTATATCTTTTTGTCATCAACACTCTGATCCCAACTTGGCCCCAATTAATATGAATGGTTTTTATCTCAAAGAAGCTCCCTGCTTGACAAGCTTCTATTTCCTGGCCTGAAATAGAAGATTTACATGAAATTTGTTGTCAAGTTCACTGGAAAAATGGTTGCATCATTTTACTGCTCCAGAAGGTAACTCACTTCAACACAATCCTCTAAGAGCCAGATACATCCTAAAATGGAGAACTGTTGCTATGCTTGAGCAAGAGTTGCTTGGAGCACTAGAGTTCAAAACTTTGAAACATAGTAGTTGATGCCCTTTTCTCTGCAACCTCTTTCCTACAAAAGAGATGTTGTGAGCCTGTCTCTGCTCTGTCAGTATTTTTATGACAAGTGGTTGTTTAAGCTTCAATCTACAGCCCCCATTTGCCAAACTTTCACAAAAAACACTTGTCTAGCTGCAGCCACTACCAACAATTTTCCCCACACAATCTGTGCATAAATCTAAATGCAAATTCCATAAACAAAGCTTCTTTCCTATAAATGCCAGCCTATGGAACTCTGTTCCGCTGGCCTGCTTTCCAGCTAACTACAATATAGCTAATTTCAAGTCCAACGTAAATAAGTTCTTGTTGTGCTGTTTTCTTAAATAATCAAATTATTCCTAATTTCAACTATTAACGATTACTATGCTGTTGTCCTGGTGACCACTGTACACTCATTAACCCTTATCCTCGAGTAGCCTTTGGACCTTGATAAGTGGTGACTCCCTTGTAAAAAATAAAATAAAATGTCTTTAAAGAAATTATTCTATAAATTTTTATATTGAAAAAAAAAAAGTTATCACTTATAAAATTTAGAAATAAAGAAAAGTATTTTTTAATTTAAGAACATTTTATGAAATGATTCTGGTTTGTCTACGAAACTTTATCTGTTTCCATATATCATCTTAACCAATATAAAAATAATTTTAATTTAAGAAATCCTTTAATAAGATAAATGATTAAAAGAATACGTTTTCATAATTTTAAAAACTTTTTGAAGCTATCTGTAATTTCTTTAATGTGTAATAATTTTTTTTTTTCAGTTTTAATAAAAATGAAAGCATATTTTATTGACATTTTCTCATGAAATATTAAAATGGAAAAAACAAAATTCTCCAAAAATGAAAACATAAAATTAAAATAGAATTGGAGCGTAATTAAGAAATATTTGAAACCTGATGTCAACCAATATTACGAGTGAACCGTGAGCATTTGTCACACAATTCTCAGGCGCTGTAGTTAGAAATAGATCTTAAATCGAGGCTGATTTTCAAGATCTGGGAGGTGGGGCAGGAGCATGACCGTGTGATAGGGAATGGGTTATGGAGAAGCTATGTATGCTGCTACATATGTGTAACTCGAGTATTTTTGTTGGGTTATCTGGGAGTATGTATATCAATAGGACACATGTGGTATGAATTCATCAGCGCACATTCGAAAGAATTTGTAAAACAAGCAGAGGTGCAACACTACGGCAATAGGAACTTTGCTGATAGTGTGGGATCTATTTGATTGAAGAGTCGTTTTTGGACTCTAAGATTATAAGCAAATAGATTTAGGATGATTTGAATCCATCGCACAAATTTCATAATCGACATCACTAAGCAATATGACACAAGCACTCAAAAACACCAACACGTTACCAAAATAAAACTGATAGTTTTTATCAAATACTGATCACATTAAATAGTCTTAGAATGATTGCAGTTTGTTTTCGTGTTCACAAATCAACACTAGCAAAATTTGTGCTCAGCATGCACATATATTTGCTGATATGAAAACTGGTAATTTTCCAAAACTAAAGCCAACTAAATAATAAACTTTTTGGGTGCTTATTCAGATTGGCACTTATGATGGTATTTAACATTAAAGAAAATACAAAAATGTCTATATGATTACCAGTCATGAAACGAAGATGAAAAATTTCCAAAAATCACTCAATTTGATCAAGTATTTTTTTTATTCAAGAAAATCAAATTTTACTGTTTCAATGTGGATGACAAGTGTCCAACTAATCGCTGGACAAGGGCAGACAATCCTAATGCACATGGAAATTGTCAAAATAATCACTAATTACTTTTCCTTATTATGTTCTCTCATAAAACATGGCCTTGTGTCACTTATTGATAAAAAATGGCAAATTTGTTTTTGTGAATAAAAGAAAAATACTTGATCAATTTTTGTGATTTTTTTGGATTTAAAATCTTAATTCTGCGAAGGTACAATATATGTTTTTCTTCTTTTTCATTTATTGCTATATGTACCAATCTGAATAAGCAGTGTTTTTTGTACTAACTCATTTTAAAGTGTTTTTATAACTTAAAAATATAGGTAAAAGTAAGTAAACTGTTAAGTTATAATGAAAAACAAAATAGTGGTCTCATTAGAGCTATTGTCGAACCTCAAGAATAACTAAAAAGTCAGAAATTAAACAAAATATTGATAAAACCACAAATAATAAATATAACCAATCGTGTGAAAATGAAATGTTTTACTAGTATTTTGTTTAATTTTTGATTTTTGAGCGATTATTGAAGCTAAATCATAGCTCTAATGATCCCAACATTTTTTGTTTTCATTTTAACTTGACAGGCTTTACACCACCTTTATTTTTAAGTAAAATATATCTTAAAATAAGTTAAAGCACAAAAAACTTATTGAGGTAGGTAGAAAAATAAATTAGCTTGCCTTAGGTAACATTTATTTGTTGTATATTTATTTATTTCAACCCTATTTTTTGTTAGGTATTCTTGAAAAATCACCCAAAATTTTTTTTGTTAATATTTAGAAAATCATAATGTGGGACAATGAAGCAATACTTTTAAGAATTATGAAGTTTTGGTTTGAAAGATACAGACAAAAATTCTTAATTTTATTTTATTCATTCAAATTAATTTTCTATTATATGAAAATTTATGTAGTTAGAGAATATTATTTGTAAATCAAGCAGCTTACTATGAAAGGGAAAAAGTATTTCATTTACTCCATGAACTGGAAATTTTGTTCATTACTTAATCTAATAGAAAGCATATTATGTTGCATAAACATATATTATTTACTGTGTGATCAGGCAATGAATATTGAAAAGTTAGATGCTTCTATTATTAAATAAAAAAAAAAAATTGAATTTCAGGCAAAACAAATGGTGCCTACGTAATTGTCATATCGCAATTAGTAACATATCCAATTATTATGGAAATCAATCAGGTAGAAAATTAATTAATCATGAAAAGATATTTGTAAAATCTAGTGTTTTAGTTTCAAAATCTTCCGATTCCAATTATAAAGTTAACAGGGGAGATAATTCAGTTTCAAATTTCTTGGAAATCTAATACCAATTTCTCAAAAGTCATCTTGAAAAGTTTTAACATGGATTTGACGAGATTAAAACAAAGTGATATTTTTTTTCAACTGATAAATGCAGACTTATCAATTTCTTTTATCTGTTATATATAGTGTTTCAACTGAGTTACTTCCCCTTTGCCTCTGTCATGTGACCCAAAATGTCTGTTTCAGCGTGTAAGCTTATCGGAGCATTTTCACCCTTATTAGAATTGTTTTTCATAAATAGTTTTCTACCTTATTAATTTCTGTAATGTTTTGGATGTGTTACTATTTAAATCATTCGTTGACATCTATGCTGATGACACGACCATCTACGGCAACACATCAAAGGCTGTTATGACAAAGTTCTCTCTGATTCTCTCTCCTCTGATCTCGAGCGCGTAGTTCAGTGGGGGAAGATGTGGCTGGTTACCTTTAATGCATCCAAAACCAAACTCCTATCCTTACATCATCAACGCTCTGATCCCCATCTGGCATCAATTGTGATGGATGGCTCTCGTCTGGGTGAGGCCCCGTGTTTTGACAAGCTTCTGGGTTTGCCCTTTACTCCTGATCTGAAATGGAACACGTACATCAAGTCTGTTGCCAAGGTCGCTGGAAAGATGGTGGGATCCTTCTACCGCTCCAGAACATATCTCACTACGGATGCAATTCTCTATCTATATAAAAGCCAAGTACGTCCAAGGATGGAGTACTGTTGCCATATCTGGGCAGGAGCTGCTAAAAACAGCCTATCCTGCCTTGACAGAGTACAAAATAGACTTCGTGGCTTAGTGGGGGATGCCCTTTTCTCTACCCTGCAACCTCTCTCCCACAGAAGAGACGTTGCGAGTCTGTCCTTGTTTTATCGTTATTTCCATGGCAGATGCTCGTCTGAACTCCAATCTCTGGTCCCCCCTCGCCAATCTTTCACGAAAAACACCCGTCTAGCTGAATCCACTGTGAAAAATTTCCCCCACTCTATATCTGTGCCTAAATCAAAACGCAGATTCCATGAACAAAGCTTCTTTCTTAGAACTGCACGCCTGTGGAACTCTGTTCCGTCTGCCTGCTTCCCTTCGGCATACAACTTGGTTGTCTTCAAGTCCAATGTTAACAAATTCCTAATGAACCGCCCCCTTAAGTAAACATTTCAGCAAATCTCCTCACTAACGTAATGTACTTGCAATAACCCTTATCCCTGAGTGGCTTCCGGGCCTTGATAAGTGGTGATCACTGTGTAAAAAAAAAAAAAAAAAAAAAAAAACATGACAATCACATGGGTACGAATTGTTTTACTTTAAATTCAATATTTTTTCATTATTTAAATATAGAAGCACCAAAATTAATTTCGTTTTTTTTTATTAAAAAAATGTGAATCAATTTAAATCTCTATTATTCTTGATTGTTTCATTATGTCTTATTATTTGAATTTTGATCAGTATTTTATGGGTCAATCAGAATGAACCATTAATTTTACTCTAGTGTATTACGCCACATCTGTCTGATGGAGAATTAAGCCTATTAATATATAAGCATGATTGGGATTTTAAAACCCTGAGAAAAATGCTACCGCAGTATAACTTACCACATTTGTCTGTTCATGTTTATACCAGTTGTTTTCTTTCTGTAAATGCTGCTGCTGTTTTTGTTGTTGATATACTGCTTCCACACCTCGACTAGGAGTTATCTCCCTTGATGGAGGTGGACTAGAAAAATCACTGGCGGATGGAGTGTAGGAACTGCGCTCGTCTGCAGAGTTTGGCCGATATGAATGCCTTGGAGATGAAAGCTTTGAATTGCTTGCATTGGCAAAGCCTAAGAAAGAAGAAAAAAACATTTTTCTTCTAAATGTTTTCAAGTAAAATTAATGGATTACAAAAATTCATATTAATAATTGGAATTTACCATATTTTTTTCCATTTTTCTCTAATGAAATTATTAACTTCCCCCTTAGTGCTTTTTGTTTGCATTTTTGAGAAAAGAATTACTTTTTAAAACTATTGTTCTTATCCATACTGATAGATTTGAAGCACTGTTGCCACATCTGGGGAAGAGCTGCTCAGAGCATCCTTCCCTACCCAGACAGAGTACAAAACCAACTTTGAAATCTTGTGGGTGATGTCCTTTTCTCTTCCCTTCTACCGCTTTCACACAAAAGAGACATTGTGAGCCTATCTCTCCTCTTTCGTCATTTTCATAGCAGGTGCTCGACTGAGCTTCATTTTATGGTCCCCACCCTCCCGTAAGACATTCACAGAAAACACCCAATTAGCTACAACCGCAATCAGAAATTTCCTTTATTCTCTATCTGTGCCTAATACTAAATAAAAATTCAATGGGCAGAGCTTTTTTTTCAAAACTGTGGAACCAAACACAATCGAACTGCTTCTCAGCTGACTATAACATGGTCATTTTTAAGTCCAACGTAAACAACTTTTTGATGAATCGTCCTGTAAAATAAATTAATTCCTATCGAATTTCTACCATCATCAATCATCATGGTGTTATTTCACTTGACACTTATTCTTATCCTTGAGTGGCTTCTAAGCAATGCCTATATACTGACTTGTACTTGTGACAACATTCACCAGGATTTGGTTAAGCTAGCTCCAAGTGAATTCGCTGTCTCCTCGGCATACTTCAGCCATTTGTGATTCCATTCTCACACACTGAAGAGGTGATGGCTGATCACAGCTTCCAAGTCAGCTTTGACCATTGCGAGCCATGTCCTCAGTTGACCACCACTCTTTTTTGGGTCATATCAGTAGCTATGCTGGTGCTATTGTCTTGTGAATCAGGTTAGTTTTTTAAGAAAATTTAACCCTTGATGAGCAGGCAACAAGATGGATTCATCATTAGTAATGTCGAAATGACTGCCTGACTTTTAATATTAAAATAATGTTGAATGATAGTTTTATAAACAGGCTTAATGTTAATTTGGAAACTCTAAACAATGTTTGGAAATATTTTACTTGTGATACTATGATGAGCAACCACTTAACGCATCTTAAACATTTTAACAATGCAGCAAATGCTAAGGAATGAAAAGCATCTTTTTTAATTCAATTTAATTACAAAAATAAAAATAAGTATTTTTAGATATCTTGTAAAAATGACATTTTCGTAACTTCCTTCACTAAGGATTGAACTCATAACCTCTCAGTAGGAAACTTCAGAATATATTTTAAACAATATGACTGAAACATAAGACCTGAAACAGGAATCTTGCATCAAATTTGTTGCAAAGGTCACTGAAACAATGGTTGGGTCATTCTACCGCTTCGAAAAGTATTCCACTCCTGACACAATCCTCTACCTGTATAAAAGCCAAATACGCCCTAAGATGGAATACTGCCACCTCATCTTGGGGTTCAGAGTAATCATTTACCATCGTGAGGAAGCACAAAACCGATTCAGAAATCTAGTAGCCGATACCCTTTTTTCCTCCCAAATACCTTTTTTTTTCTCACAGAAAAAGACGTTGCTAGTCTTTATCATCATTTTCATGGTAGATGCTCAACTGAGAGTCAATCTATGGTTGCCCCTTCTAAAACATTTATAGCAAAAACTCATCTTGCAATAACCACTGCCTAAAACTAAACAAAACTTCTCCAAGCAAAGTTTCTTTCTGAGAACTGCCCATTTGTTGAACAAAATGATGTGTGGTTGCTTCCCAGCTGATTACAACATGGCCGTTTTCAAGTTCAATGTAAACAAATTCTTGTTGAGTCACTTTCTTAAATAATAAAATTCTACCTTTGCGCCTTGAAGAAAATACAAAAATGTTTATATTATAGTCACGAAACAAAGATGAAAAATTTACAAAAATCACATTATTTGAACATGTATTTACAAGATAACACATTAGTTAAAAAAAAATGCTATTGTAAGACAAAGACAGAACAATGCAAGCAAACCAAACTATGTGCTTTTCAGAAAGCAAACCGCCATAAAAAAAATTAAGGAAACGTTTCCTAGACAAAATTCCTCTTCTGCGCATCTAAAGATGAGGGAGAGTTCAAGATTTGGAAGGAGAGCAAACCTTTCTTATAAATATGGCCGACTACCAGGTGTGGAACTTCCAGTTATTGTATCATCAAAATGATTGAAATGGAAAACATTAAACTATCTTAGGACCAAAACCGATTGTTTAAACTCTGCTCCATTAAATGTGAACATTTATATAGTCGAGTCACATTGTGGATGTAGAAATGCTATTCAAATGAGGAATCATGTCCTGATCCAGATCCACATATGAAACCCATGCAAGATTAAAGAACCCGCAACATATAACAGCACAGCTATAACATGCTTAAACGTGCTGACAAACAATTTAAAAATGTCTTTTGAAGACAAAGTAAATCATATAAATAAAAATACTCAAAAATATTTAAAAAAATCAAAATAAACAAAAAAATTATTTCATTGTTGTTCATTCTCATTTTCTAATCTCACATTGATCAAACAAAAATCTATGTGAATATTTTGATTTTGACCTGCATAGAAATTTATTATTTTTCATGGAATAAAAAATAAAATAAAAAGATGAGTATTATTAGATATACGTGCAGAGTGAGTAAACCAAATACTCCCAAATTAGAAGTAAAAATCCAACATGTTAATCAATGTCACAATGCAGATTACAGACATGCAGAAGAGAATTGACAAAAAGATTAAATTCTTTTTGATCAGTCTCGGCAGAAAATGAAAATAATTCATTTGTTTGGTAATATTTTGAAAAATTCAATTTTAAGTAGTCAATTAGAACGTTCTCCAACAAATGAAGACATTTAACAAAGATATTAACCTGTTTAGAAAAGGTACAAAATATATATATAGATATATATCCTTGGATTTTTCAACTGTTCCTTGTATCCTTATTCATTCAACCATGGAATATCCTTTTTACACCATCATTTCAAATTTAATTTTCAATTTATGTGCGAATGAACAAAATTTATAATTACCCACATCCATTTTGCTAATAACATGACCTCTGATGAGATGAGCCATTCGTTGAAAATCCATAGATTAAGGAAAAAAAATATTTGTACTCCTTTGTCAAACAATAAATTTTGTTGTAATTCTACATAATTCAATCCAGAATTTCCGTGTGTGTGTGTGTGTGTGTGTGTGTGTGTGTAAAATCCTAGTTCATCAAAAAGTCATTCTATTCCCAAACAATCATATTTAATTTTATATCCTTTATCATTCCGATCAAGAGTTGTTTAGACCTTGTTTTATTTTTTCACATTTGAAAGTTCATAAAAATATAATTATATCCCTATTCATTCTTATTATCTGTGCCACGTTATGCACTAATTAAGCCTCTGTGTGAATGCTGGATAAATTTTCTATACTGTGTGTATATTTACAAAACTTGGCAGAAACAATTGTTTGTGAATAAAATGTTTTTTGAATGAACTAGGATTATATCATGTTAAATTAAGATCTCTAGACATATACACTCTAGAACTAATATATAATACTTTGTGCAAACCTACAGTAATATATATACACACATACACACACACATATATATGAGAAAGATAGCTTTTTAGCTAATAACAAAATATAAGATATTTTACAATTGTTTCAAAATTAATTTCTTTTTAAAATTTTAATATTTTTTTAAAGAAATTCTGTTATATTTATTTGCTCTTTATGAGAAAATTTAAACAATAAAAACATTTTCAGAAATTCTATAAAACCTTCCTTAAAACTTGACAGATTAATCATTGGTCATGAAAAGTTAAAAAAAAAAAACTTTGATGAAAATTAAAAAAAAATTCACACACACAGGCTTTTTCCACATGTTCAGATTACAAGCATAAATTTTGGCATGACCCCCACCACCAAAGTAATGTGCAAAGCTATAAAACGATTTTTTTATGGAACAAAAACATGCAAATGACCAATCTTGGCCACAAAGTCTTTTATTGGCTGATACCCACCTCAAACTTATCTCACATGTCTGAACTTTCTCCCTCACTCTAAACACTTCCACACCTTTCACTCCAACAAAGTATTCATACCTACTGTTGTCTTCCTTGCTTTTACCCCTTCCATTTGATGTTGATTTTAAGAAAGTCAAGGTTGAGGACTTTCATAAAATCAACATTGCCTGACAAGCTCTTTAGTTATTCATAGCTAATTAACTGAAACATTGCCAATATCGTGTAGCAATATTAAAATGTTTATGCAAACATAAAGAAAAAGTACATACATATATGATGCCTCTGTCCAGTCTTGAAAGACAAAGGATACTCCCTGTAAAAGCAGCTACACATGTAATTGTGAGGCAAGGGTTGCACAATCCCCCAACCACACCTCTCCTGAATCGGCACTGTTTGAGTCCAGTGGCAAGGAGAAGTCCAGGAAGACTGGAAACAATGCCGAGATAAGCAGAGAGCACATACAGCACCTGGAAGTTCCAATTGGTCACCCATTTAGTACTGACCAGGTTCAACGTCGCTTAACTTCGGTGATCATGCCATGTTCATATATATATATATATATATATATATATATATATATATATATATATATATATATATATACATCAATTCATAAGGATAATATTTTGTGTTTATTAATTGAAAGACCTTTGTTAAAGTAAGTCTAAACTCTAAAATAATTCCATCTTTGAAAGCAATAGGCATGAGAACGTAAAAAGAGAAGAAAACGAAAATAGAACAAAAAATGGAGTTTGGGTTGTATCAAACATTTAATGACAATGAAATAGAAGCAAAAACAGATGGAAGACGGAGAGGGAGAAATTAATAACATGATAGCACCAGAAAGATGGCAACATTTTACCTGCTTGACATGCGTTGACATCAGAAAGGGAAGCAAAACAGATGGAACAAAAATGCAATTATATTTGAAATATCTTCACGTCTCTTGTGTACGTTTTTTGCTTCCAACCAATTTCCTACACATATGTCCAATCATTTTTTTATGTATAATACCCGTCTTTTATTTTTTTTTTTTCTGCGTCAGTCTTTCTTTTTTTCTCACATTTTTACTTTCCGGTTTAAAAATGTGAAATTATTCAGATTTTAAACTCAATTTGAAGATAACTTCAAATTAATAAAGATGAAATATTAGCATTTCATACGATTGGATTTGATTCTGTTGTGTTAATTTTTTTTATTTGTCCTCCACAGTTTGTTGAATTTTATCTAAATTGTTTCTCCTCTTATAAATATATATATAAACATTTTTACTCTTTCATATATATACACTTAAGTATAAAAATAATTATTTATATTTATACTTATCATATGTGTATATATATATATATATCACTATCGGGAAAGAACACCACAAAACAGGAAGTAAAGACCACCTTCTTTAAAAACAACCGGAGATGGAACAATATACCTTAAATTACTCCACTAAAAATATACCAACACCAAGTAACCAGCTGTATACAAGAATCCTACTATCGAAAATTGAAGATGTAATTCAGAGGATGAGATGGAAGGTTATAAACGAAACAAACATCCAAGAGAATGTGAAAAACAATTTTGGATTAAAATCTATAAAATACCCGAGTAAAGTGGAAGAATTAGAAAATTTTGAAAAAGATTTACTAGACATTATCGCTAAGCTTGAATTTAAACATAGATCAAATCAATTTCAAAAAACAATGACAGCTGATATCAAAAAAATAAAAAGAGAAAATGAGACGATTGTTTTCTCAGATAAAACGAAAAATTTATATAAAATGGAAAAGGAACAGAAAAAACAACTTGTACTAAACTCAATTACAGAAAAATACCAGGTAGCAAGAAAAGATACTTATAAATCTATTAACCAAGAGGCTACAGAAGTTGCCACAAAATTAGGTATAGAATACAGAGTAAATAGGTTAGCAAAGAAAAATGTGTTTATAACTTTAAAAGACCACAAGGAAAATTTTAATAATAGGCCAACCTGCAGGTTAATAAACCCGGCTAAAAGCGAAATCGGTCTAGCTAGCAAGTCTATACTTAGAGAAATAGTAAAAGAGATAAAAAGAAAATCAAATCTTAATTTGTGGGCAGACACTAGCGCGGTACTGGACTGGTTTAAAAACATAACTGAACCACACAAATGTAAGTTTACACAACTGGATATCGTCGATTTTTACCCTTCAATCACTAAGGAAATCCTAGAAAAATCGTTGATCTTCGCATCAAAATATAGAAAGATAAGTGAGCTCGATAAGGAAACAATCATGCAAGCTCGACAGACCCTTTTATTTTTTGACGATAAAACGTGGGTCAAAAAATCAAACCCCGAAGACCCCTTTGACGTCGCGATGGGGGCGTATGACAGTGCTGATATCTGCGATCTGGTTGGACTTTTTCTACTGGAGACCATGAAATATAAATTCCCAGATCACTTTTTTGGATTATATAGAGATGATGGACTTTGCCTATCGCGTGACTACAATGGATGTGCACTAGACAGGCTTAGAAAAGACCTAACTGAATTTTTTAAGGAACTAGGCTTTAAAATAATAATACATACAAATTTAGATAGAGTAGATTTTTTAGATGCCACTCTAGATCTCGAGAAGAAAATACACAAACCCTTTCACAAACTAAATGAAAAACTCATGTATATAAATAAGGGTTCATGCCACCCACCCACAGTGTTTAAAAATATGGTAGCGAACATTAGCCAAAGGATTTCACGGCTTTCTTCGAACGCTGAAGTGTTCGAGAAAGCAGCACCATATTATAATGACGCACTGCATCAAAGTGGGTTCAATGAAAACATAAAATTTCAACAAACCCAGAATAAAGAAAATATAAAACGAAAGAGGAAACGGAAAATAATCTGGTTCTTACCTCCGTTTTCATTGAACACTAAAACTAGAGTAGGGCATTGTTTTCTTAGCCTTCTAGACAAACATTTTCCAAGAACACATAGACTACATAAACTTTTTAATAGAAACACGGTGAAAGTTAGTTACTCGACAGCTCCATCAATTAAGTCGATAATATCCAAAGAACCAAAAAAGATAGATAACGCAGGCTGCTCTTGCAGGACCAAAAATAGCTGTCCATTGGAGGGTAATTGTAAAGCTGAATCCCTTGTCTATGAGGCCACAGTAACGGAACAATCCACAAATATACCGGAAATATATATAGGTATGACAAAAGGCCAATTTAAACAAAGGTATTATGCACATATGAGCTCCTTTAGAGCTAAAACAAGGATGAATACAGCATTAGCTACCCGCGTGTGGGAGCTTAAAGAAAAAAATACACCCTTTTCCATAAAATGGAGAAAAATAGAGCATAGACCAGCCTACGTCCCGGAATTAAGTCAATGCTCACTCTGTAACGCAGAGAAGTACTACATCCTCCGGTCCATTCATGACCCAAAAATAAAATGTTTAAATGTGAGGAGTGAAGCTTTGAAAAGTTGCATACATAGAAGGAAGGGTCTCCTAATAAATTGGATCAATGAAAAGAACAACACTTAGATGTTGTTTTTATATATATATATATATATATAAGGAAAAAAAATTGTAAATACATAAATAATTAGTCGGTAAACTTGGATTTTAATCGCAATTATATTATAGATTTTTAATTAATGTCATATATATATATATAATATTTTATAAATGTAATTTATAATCTATTTCGAATTTAAAACTATAGAAAAATATAATAATGTTAATAAACTAGGGAAATCACTTAGGATAGATAAATACTCACTTCCCCAAACCTTGAAAGATTTGGGTTTTTAAAAAATTATTTTTAAACGTATTTCGAAATTTTTAAACGTGATTCGATATAATTAAAAATATATTTTTTAAAACTTTAAACGTATTTTTGGAAATTTTTAAATGTTCGATATAATTAAACGAATTTTTAAGTTTTTAACCGATACCAATACAGATTTTAAAGTTTTTATACATAAGGAAAGAGATTTTAAAATTAAATGGGGTTCAAATTAAAATCGATTCATATATTAAAAAAAACATTTTTTCGAAATTAGATCTTAAATTTAAATAATTCAAAGTTGAAAATTAGGTATTACATTACCCGATATATATATATATATATATATATATATATATATATATATATATAGATATAGATAGATAAAAAAAAAAAAAAAAAAAAAAAAAAAAGGGGGGGGATTAAACAAAACGAGATTTGAACGTGGACTCGCGAGGTATATATACTTCACACTTCCGGTTATAAGATAGACGAATATTGGCTGAAGAGAGCTCGATAAGGATACCTTAAACGGGCCTTATTATCGGGCTTGAAACCGACGGTACCAATGACCTGTCTCAACTAACAACTTTCTGTACACAAAATATAAGTACGCTCTTAAAATTTGGATTTTCCTTTTAATTGAGCACTCTGCTGGAATTCTTTTTCCAAAAAAACTAATCATATATATATATATATATATATATATTTATATAAGTAGCTAAATGAAAACGTTTGTGTTTCAGTCTCAAAAGAAATCATCAGATTATTAATAAGTTTCATCCCTATCTCCCTAATCCCCTCTTTTCTCCTCTGCCCATCCCGTTCCTCTCCAGCTGAATATGCACACACAAACAACTTTCCATTATGTAATAGACTAGCAGCTGGGTAGTGGCGTTGCCTGTGCACTGGGAAAAAAAACTCCCCTCCTCCAAAATACAAATCAGATGCAAAAAAAAAAAGAAACTGTTAAAAATGTAAATGAATAAAAGTTTGTTTTGTTTTTGTTTTGTTATAATAAAGAGTCACAATTGGATTGGAATTTTTGTTTTTTTTAAATAAACATTTATCTCTCATTGATTTAAGCCTCTGATAAAAAAAAATCGGAATAAGGAAATTGTTTTTTGTTTTAATATAATTAGTTGCTGAAATTACAAAACAACCTGGTTTAAATGAAGAAGAAAAAAAAATGATCACTGATAGGTATACGCAAACCTCAAAACTAATGGTCATAAGCAAACCTAATCCACTGGACCACAGTGCTGATTGGAAAATCATGATGGAAATTCTTTTATTCAAATAAATTGAAAGAACAATGCTTGTCACATGCTCAGTTCTTGATATTATTTAAAAAGAAACGATTTTAACTGACCCCCACCCCGCTTTATGAAATAATGGATCATTTTTTCTAATTTTCATATATTATGCATCCGAGATATTGCTCTCTCAGAAGGTACCAGTTTCGACCCGGTCAGATGTGGCTGACCAAAATTTTTAGCACGCACGCATGCACACACACACACACACACACACACACGCACGCACGCACGCGCACACACACACACACACACACACACACACACACCTCCCCTTCATATAATAGATTCCTCAAGTATTAAGTCAGCATTTTCTTTCACAATTAGTACATAATAATAATGACCCTCCTCTCTCCCTGATAAAACCTGGTCTAGTTGCCCCCCAAGAAAATGAATACATTTTCCTAAATTTTAGATATTTCATATTTCAAATTTTATACATTTTTAGATATTATTCATCCATGGTAATACTGATCAAGTATATACCAACTTGATGTTTCCAACTTGATTTGTTTTGTAATTCAGGAATTTTAGCTGGACACACAAACATACAAACCCACAGACAACTGCCATTTATATAATAAAAAAGATTACAAAAATCACGTATATTTTTAAGTTTTTGTAGCATTTCATTTCTAACATTATTCATTTTGTAATTGCACAGTTTTTTTATTTAATTATTTTTCTACTTATTAATTCCTGTGTAATTTTTTTTTGCATAAAAATAAATCATCATTTGATTTACTGAAGACACTACAAAAATAACATCTTAAAAACAAATAATAAAAAAATACACACGCACACATGATATTGAAAATGAATTCACTTACCAGACGGCTGCATAAGAGCATCAACTTTTTCATAAACATGTCCGTAACCACTGTCCGTTGAACTCGACACATGTGAACATGGCTCTGTATTTTTAAAGATAGCTACATCATCATAATGTGATCCTCCAGCCGTACAGGGGGAGTGCGAGGGTCCAGGGAAAGAGTCCTTGTTCTGTAAATGTTGGGGGTTGTAGCGAGGATTTTTCAAGCCAGGGCTCTCTACTTCACTGTGGGAAGACGTTGATCCACGAGGGGAATCAAAACCTGAGTGACAAGAGTCAGAATTATCCCCGGCTCTACTTTGTTGCATGCTCGAGATTCGTGGATTACACCGCTTATTAAGAATCGGAGTCCTGGAGTCAGTCTTAGAGATCATCGAAGAATTGACACCATTATTGTTAATTATAATATTGTGATTGTAGGGATTGTTATGATCATAGATAGGTGTGGAATGTTGAAAGGGCTGCACGGGTTCAGACCCAAATGTGTCATATGGATTCCGAGTAGAATGTTTTATAGAAGTTCGTGGAGAAGCTTTGGAAATTTTTGAAGATTCAAGTTGATAAGGAGGGGGTGGTGGTTGCTGTCTACTTCCAGCAGAGGTACGATAGGGAGGTGTCGGCTGATAGGGAGGTGGGGCACTTGGTCTGTATTTATCAGACAAATTTGACTGACTTCCCATATTGCTGTCAATTTTCTGTGGATAAAAACAAGACATGAATTAGTGACGTTGGATTAAAGAATTTCTCCAAGATTTTTTTCAGTTAACAAAAACTTCCAAGTGCTTGAGACAAATATGTTCTCACACTCATTAGTTTCAAGATTTTATTTATCTATTTTTTCTTTTACAACGATTTCACCACTTATCAAGGCCCGGAGGCCACTTGAGGATAAGGGCTGATGAATGTATGGCAGTCAATGGGACAATATCATAGTAATCGTTAGTAGTGGAAATTTGGTAAATTAGATTACTTAAGGGGATGACTCATCAAGAACTTATTAACATTAGACTTGAAGACGACCATATTGTAGTCAGTTGGAAATCAGGAAAATAGAAGAGAGTTCCACAGGCGTGGAGTTGTAAGAAAGAAGCTTTTTTTCATGGAATCTACATTTAGGTTTAGGTACATACATGATCAGAAGCCTGCTGAACATTTTGGAATATCCCTATTTAATTGCCTCCTCACAAAGTCTTAGTAATTTGCAATTATATTTTAAGTGTGGCTTACACTAAGAATTGAACCTTCAATCTCCAGAAGAGTGTAATTTACTTACAACTGAATTTTACCAATAGTGTTTTGTGGTAATACATCCTATCTGCCAACATTTCTTCTGCTTGTTGACATAATTTTACTTTCAAACTGCTAAAATAAGCTCACAATTCTTTCCACTCTAACGAAATATTATACAAACATTTTCCTCTATTAACCATCTTGTTTTGGAGAATTTTTCACATGAAAGAGGAACATAATGCTTTTGGTTTATTACTAGTTTTGAATTCTTCTTTCTGTAGGAAAGAACTTTCACTTAATCATAATGAACAACACTTTTGACAACGTCCAAAAAAAAGAGTCTTAAGCTTCAATTCCTGTCCCATTGCCGCATCCCTATGCCTGTTTTATAAGTATTTTAATGAAATGCGCTCTGATGAACTCATAGCATTTGTGTCCCCTCAATGTACCCAAACAAAAACCAAAATCCCACCCCTTCACTGCTGAAGTCCCTAACTGCAAGAAAGCCTTATACTCTGATAGTTTCTTCCCACTGACTAGACTGGAATTCCTTTCCTGTTTCTTTCTCCCTAACTGCACTGATATGCAGAAGTTTAAATGTAATATGAACAGATATTTTACTCCAGTTAGTTTAAAGAGATCGAGTGAACTTGTCTAGCGCTAAATTTGCTGATTTTGCTATGCGTTAAATTTATATCCAAGAGTTCTTTTAAGAATAGATGATGTTCCTTTAAGGGCTGCTACTTGTACCTTAATACTACTTAGTCTTTCATGGACTGCGTCTTAGTCAAAAGCAAAAGTGTAACCTATATTTATTAAAAACTTTTCTCTCCACAACCTCCTTTTCTCTTTCACCCAGCCCATTCCTCTACACACACACACCCACACCCACAACTCTACTTTATATAACAGATTCAAGTAATGAGTCATTATTTTTTTCCAAATTAGTGCATATGACACTGACCCCCGCCCCTCCGATGAAACCTAGCAAATAAATAATCTTTTTTTAATTTTACATATTATTCATCCATGACAATGCTGATCAAGAATATACCAACTTTGTGGTTATTTGTTTTGTAATTTGTGACTTTTAGCTGGACATCCAGACAACTGCCCTTCATATAATAGAAGAAGATAAAGTAGGTTTTGGATATTAAAACTGCACAAACACTTTGTAAACATCTTATAATTAAACAGATATAAAATATATTGCACTCAAAGATTTTCTTTGACATACTTACATGGGGAGAACTGTGTCCTTTTCTCTCTAATACTGCATAATGGTCTTCCTGTTGACGGTTTGGTGGAATGTTCCAGTGCCAATCTTTCCTAGGGTCAGGCAAATGTGAGAAATTAGGTGGTGCCCCAGAGCCATTGGGTGTGCTCTGGTCAAGCATTTTCTCTTGGAAACTTGCAGAAACAGTCAAAGGTACTGAAATATCGGCTAAGCAGGTTCGACCACTTGGGGCCGCCTTATCACTACTGTAGAATTCATCTCCACGTAATGCTTTCTGGGCACCAGAATGGTAATTGTGGTTATGAAAAGTAGTATTTGGACTTTGTCTATAAGAGGAACCTTGCCCTACTAGGGAACCCCTTAATGATGAACCAGATGGCGCATCTCTATGCAATACTCTGTAACCTTCAATGTCACTACTGTAGCCATCTTTTTGATGGCGGACTAATTGAGGGTTATAATGTTGATGGAAAGGCACTCTATCACTCCCAGTATTAATGTTCTTTGGGGAGAGCATCATATTCTGCAAGTGTCGATAACGCAAAATCTCTTGATCACTACGATAGCCTGTGTCCGAGTCATACTCTCTTGTTTTAGGGTAAGATTTCACACTAGGAGTATCGTACATCAAATGTCTCTGAGAATAAACGTGCTGATTGGTGGCACTTTGGTTGTTACTGCTTTGACTTGTTACAATCGAAAGCAGACCTTGATTGGAAGAAAGCTTGTCATGGGAAGAAGGAGTAGAATGGTGGATCTTAAGCAAAGGAGTCGTGCTGCTGTTGACTGTGAGATCATCAGAGTACTTGCGGTGACCAAGTTCAGAACCAGTTTCCGACCCAATATGGACATTGGAAATAGAACCGGAAAGATTGTTGACCATGCGATCTGGATTATAAAGAGAAAGTTCTGAAAATAAAATAGTCAATTTGAATGTTACGAATCGGAACTCAATTTGTTTCTCATTTCCAAGATACCCCAGACTAATAATGATTGACATCAAGTTTAAGATTAAAGCGGAATTATCAATGTTGAGCTGAAATAATTCTTAAGTAATCATGAAGTAGTAGGGGAGCACAACCTCGGCTCAACGACAAAAAACAAATAAAACAAAACTGTATAACGATGAAAAAAAACTGTATAACAACAAAAAAACTGTATAACGACAAAAAACAAATAAGACAAAACTGTATAATGATAAAAAAAACTGTATAATGATAAAAAAAACTGTATAACGAAAAAAAACTGTATAACAATAAAAAAAACTGTATAATGATAAAAAACTGTATAATGATTTAAAAACTGTATGATAAAAAACTGTATGATAAAAAAACTGTATAACGATAAAAAAACTGTATAACGATAAAAAAACTGTATAACGATAAAAAAAACTGTATAACGATAAAAAAACTGCATAACGATTAAAAAACTGTATAACGATTAAAAAACTGTATAACGCTAAAAAAAACTGTATAACGATAAAAAAACTGTATAACGATAAAAAAAACTGTATAACGATAAAAAAACTGTATAACGATTAAAAAACTGTATAACGATAAAAAAAACTGTATAATGATAAAAAACTGTATCATGATAAAAAGTCTAACAATAAAATATACAGGTTCAAGTGCAAGAGTTGTCATTGAATAAACAATAAAAATAGAGAAAAGATGTAGTTTACTTGAGGCATTCTTTGTAGTGTGTGAGTTAAATTACTTTAAAAATAGGTAAATAATGAAAATAATATATAGGATAATCGCTGGAAAAGCAGGAAATTTGTGAAATGGTAATTTATTTTTACAAAGAATAACTTTTATAGTTTTTCAAAGACTAGTACACTTATAGATGCTCAAAATGTTGTCCATACAAATCAAAGAAATGAATAAACCAAAAGATGCAATAACATTTAAACAATAACATTTACAACTGCAAATTTCCCACTTTTTTAGTGACTGCACTGTAATGAAAAGTTAAGATATATATATACACACACATACACACACACACACATTATATATATATATATATATACACACACACACAGGGAGTTTTGAAGATACATATGGCAATTAAGCTATACAAAATTTTCCATTTTATTCTCCTGAGGATTTGTCAGGCTATTGCATGGAAGTAATGTTGCTTCATGTTTTTATATGTCCCAGTGGTACTGGGTATGCTAGCCAATCAGATTCTTAGTTACTCACACACACATTTATTGTAGTCAATGAACGCACACCTGTTTTGTTGTTGTTTTTCTTTTCTTTTTTTTGTCATCAGATTTCGATTGATTTAGTCATTTCTTTGTGATTGGAGATGACCTAGTTTTAATTTGGATGTTTATTTACATTTTATGTCACCCTGGAGTATTTGTTCATGTATTTGTTTATTATTTTTTAATTATGATTATCATTTTTGTTGTTATTATCATTATCATCATTATTATTATTAGTAGTAGTAGTAGTAGTAGTAGTAGTAGTAACAGTAGTAGTTCATTTTTTTTCATTATCCTAAGTTAAAGTTTATTTTGTGTATATATATGTTTGCTATTTCACTTCTGCATTATAATAAATTTTGGGGTTCTTTAAAGTTTAGCTAATTTCACATTCAAACAAAATCTGCACGCGTCACCTAGGTTTCTACATGTGCCAGTTTACTGTACTATTTCCACTCTACTATTGGTGATCATCCACTTTCTTTGAGTTCCCAGTAGTGGTTCATTAATGCTGTTTTTATTCAGTGGTTTCCATATTTGAATCTACTTCTGTGATCTGGTAAACAATGCTTTTGTTTAAGCATTTATCTTGTAGTGGACAGTGTATCTGATTTCTACAGTTACAATTTTTTTATTGTTAAAAAAACAAACAAATTGTAGAAATGACAACATAAAACACACACTTAAATCGAGCCAATAAATAAATAAAAATAACATAAAAAAATATGTTAATCATTAGAAATATTCATACACAAATAAATGAATTTTTCATTTTTTTTATTGAATGAGTTGATAGTGATTAAGATGATAAAAAGGAGAATTCAAAGTTTTATCAAACAAGTTACAAAGTCACGTGAAATAGAAATGAAATACTTGAAAAGTGTGCCTTAAGAAACTGAAAACGTTAAATGAAATGACATAATATGAATTTGTGTTCCTACTTACTTTGCCTCCCCACGAGGGCAGAGTTAGATACCAGGGTCGTTTTTTAATGAATTTGCGTTTATCAGCATAGACTTGTGATAAGCCCTTATGTTTTCAGACACAGGCTGTGTTTTTGTCGTTACTCTTCAAAAACTATGTAACAACTTCCTAATATTACTAACTCCCTTCATTGTGTGTGCATGTGGGGGGGGGTCTATGAACAGAGATCCAAGAATGTATACTTGCAAGATAGAGGGGTCAAAAGGCGAAGAGAAATAAAATGATGGGGAAAGAATTTATTTTATCAAAGGATTTGATTATTAGTTGAACTGTACGCTGTGACACTCTGTAACAATTTTCAAAAGTTTCAAAGTCAATTTTTAGTAACATAGGTGATTTACCCAGCACTAAAAGGATTTTGTTTTTCTTCAGATAAACATCCGGAGATGGGATAACTTAGGCCATTGCACCAGTTTGACAATTCACAACTTGATGAATTCTACCTTTTTACAATCTGATCATTATTTCTTAGAACATGGAAGAAATCTCTTGTTCATCAGCAGGAAAATCAGGAAATAAAAATGAGGAAAACGGCAATTGACAAGTGAGAGGGCAGGGGACTGGAAAATGCTCTTTGATGAAACAACTAAAACCAACTAACCCTTAATCTTATCTTAATATGTATACATTACTTTCTCAGAAGAGAGTAGTGAAAAAATCCATTCCATGGAAAATAAATATCAACCTGCAACAGATAATTTTACATTAAACTTACATAACAAAACATCTAAAAAAAAAAATAAAATAAAATAAAGGAACTGTGAAACATGTTAAAAATTTTATATATTATTTCTTTTTTTTTATATTTTTATTTTTTTTCAGGGCCCGTGGTGCAGTGGATAAAGGTGTTGAATGTCTATGGTTCTAAGTAAGCACTGTCTGAAGATAGCAGTTTCAATCCTACCCAAAGCAGACCAGAGGTTAAGTTTGCGAAAACGTGGCGAGACAACAACAACTATGGAAGGCAGTAATTACTGGGGATACAGTTGTGAAACTCAACATCCCTATCTCATCTCATTTAATTACGTGAAGAAGGTCAGAGGATGAGTTGGTCAAAACGTGGTGAAACAGCAACAACTATAAAGATGAGGATATCAGTCCGCAAATAAATAAATAAATGTTAAAAATGATTTTACAATTTGCTATTTGAAATAAATAAATAAATGTAGAGGTTTCTAAATGTTGGAAAGCCTTCTACTCTAATAGTTCACAGGCAACATGAATTGAAAAAAACACACTGAAAACATTGCCAAAGCTGCTGCAAAGAAGATGGGTTCCCTCTATCATGCTAAAAAACTATTCATACCTGAGATTATCCTATACATCTGCAAAACCACTATTCGGCCTTGCATGAAGTACTCTTGTCACATCTACCACTAATCTCTCCCTCTTAGACTTAGGCTCCCAAAAAAGTCTCAAACATAATAGGTTCTGCACTATCAACTAAGCTTCAACGTCTGTCACATCGCTCCAATGTTGCATCCTTGTGACCGTTTTATAAATATTTTCATGGAATGTTGTGCTCTGTCGAACTTGTAGCATTTGTTTTCTTTTGACGTAAATATCTCAACTAACCCGACAATAAAATTCTATTTATTTTATAACCCTAACCCGACAATAAAATTCTATCAAGTCACAATAAATGTCTTTAGGTGCTGGAAAGCCTTCTACTATAATAGTTTCTTCCCGTTGAACTGCTAGACTTTGGAATTTCCTCCCAGTCTCTTGCTTCCCTGATTGTACTGACATGCAGAAGTTTGCTTTTTTTTTTTTTTTACATGAGAGTCACTACTTATCAAGGCCCAAAGGCCACTTAGGGATAAGGGTTATTGCGTGTACAGTAATCAATGAGATAGTATTTTTTTTTTAATTTTTTTATTCAATTTTCACCCCAAACAAGGCACAGTGCCACTTTGAAGCAGGGGGCTACTACTAGGGAATTAATTAGCGGGGTCATTAAGAAGGGAGAAGAGCAGAAAGATGTTTGTTAACATTACACTTGAACTTCTATTATAGTATTGTAGTAATCATTAGTATTAGGGGTTTTGATAGAGTGTCTTACTTAAGGGGGCGGTTTGTCAGGAGTTTGTTTATGTTGGACTTGAAGACATCCAAGTTGTAGTCAAGGTGGGAAACAGGCAAGTAGCAGAGAGTTCCACTGTTGTGCAGTTCTAAGAAATAAACTTTGCTCATGGAATCTACGTTTGGATTTAGGCACTGATAAAGAGTGGGGAAAATTATTGACAGTAGTTTCAGCCAGACGGGTGTTTCTTATGAAAGATTGGTGAGGGGGGACGAGGGATTGGAGCTCAGACGAGCACCTGCCATGGAAATAATGATAAAACAAAGACAGGCTCGCAACGTCTCTTCTGTGGGAGAGAGGTTGCAGGGAAGAGAAAAGGGCATCTCCCACTAAACCACGAAGTCTATTTTGTACTCTGTCAAGGCAGGATAGGCTGTTTTTAGCAGCTCCTGTCCAGATGTGGCAGCAGTACTCCATCCTTGGACGTACTTGGCTTTTATACAGATAGAGAATTGTATCAGTAGTGAGATATCTTCTGGAGCAGTAGAAGGATCCCACCATTTTCCCAGCGTCCCTGGCAACAGATTTGATGTACGTATTCCATTTCAGATCAAGAGTAAAGGTCAAACCCAGAAACTTGTCAAAACATGGAGCTTCCCCAAGACGAGAGCCATCCATTTCAATTGATGCCAGATGGGGATCAGAGCGTTGATGATGTAAAGATAGGAGCTTGGTTTAAGATGCATTAAAAGTAACCAGCCACCTCTTCCCCCATTGTACCAAGATCAGAGGAGAGAGAATTAGAGAGAACTTTGTCATTTACAGCCTTTGATGTGTTGCCATAGATGGTCGTGTCATCAGCATAGATGTCAACGAATGATTTAAGTATGTGCTTTGGGAGATCATTGATGTAGATCAGGAAGAGAGTTGGGCCCAGGATGGACCCCTGAGGGACTCCAGCATTAATACTGTGGGCCTCTGATTTCTGCCCATCAACCACTATTCTTATGAACCTATCAGAGAGAAATGATTTAATGATTGAGAAAACATTTCCAGTAATACCATAGTTGGAAATCTTGTGAAGTAGGTCCTTATGCCATACCTTATCAAAAGCCTTCGATATGTCAAGAGCAATTGCCCTGGAAAGGAAACCTTTGTCAAGAGATTCACTAATTCTATGTAATATAACCGTTAGCACATCTGCTGTAGATCTTGCAGAGCGGAAACCATATTGCATGTCACTAAGAAGATTGTTTCTGTTGAGGCGGTTGACTACTTCTTTATTTAATATGGATTCCAACAACTTACTCATGACACACAGGAGACTTATTGGTCTGTACTGAGAGGGAGATGACTTTTCACCTGCTGCTCAACTCCATACATTAGGTCCCTGTAAATATAGTCTCAAATAGTAATGACAATATTCCTTATTTGAGGTCAATAAGAGTAGGAAAAAATAACTAAAATATAACTTCATTTTTTTAACACAAATATACAAAAAATTATGATATCCCACTGCCTCCCATTTTCTGTTGAATAAGAAAACTTTGTTGACTGTCATTCATTCGGAACATTAAATGAAAGTGGTTATTACTTGTAATGTTTTGATTAATTACAAAAAACAAAAGTTATAGTCTTTTTATTAACCAAAGATTTTAAATTGCAATGATTTTTTTTAGATGCGAAAAATATGCTACGGTGCAAAAAAAAAAAAATGTCAATTCGGACATTTCTTATTTCATTTTTCTAACAAGAAATTAAAAGAAATATAATTTAAATAACTTATTTTTACTTATGTAGAATAAATGCAAGAAAAATAAAACCGAAAAATAATTAACGCAATCGCAGTAACATTAGTGCATAAGTATGGAAACAACTTTTAAACAGCTTTTATTTTTACGTTCAAAATATTTTTATGTTAAAAAAAAGTTGTGTAAAAGTTGTTCAAATTATTTATTTTGTTTTTTTCTTGCCATTATTCTACATAATTAAAAATAAAAGTTGGTTTAATTATTTTCTTTTTACTTATAGAAACATTAACTATAACAGTTATTTAATTTTCTGACTTGTTAGCTTTGCCTTGATTTGTTCCGTTTCACTTGATCTTGATCGCAAGATCAAAGCTGCTACTTGCGCTATGAAATTCCAGATGGCAGCCATCTTAAATTTTATTCATTCAATGTTTACACATTTTAACCGCGCATTTCTCGAGTTTCGATGAGTAAAAAAAATTAACTTTTTACTCAAAATGACACCTCATGTAAAAATGTTTAAGATAAACATTTTAATACCTTCACAGACATACTTTCTCAAATCACCCACAAATTCTTTTTAGTGAAATTACTGAGTTTTCATTTAATTTAAGGCACAGATAGAGAGTAAGTGAAATTGTTGGACAATGATTGTAGATTTCTCCAATTTACTTGAAAAATAGGGATATGATGGTGGTCAAGTGGTTAACTACCTGGGTGTTCCAAGTTCAAATCCAGTTCCACAAAAATCACTTTCATTTAGGATGTTGGCAACCTTCATATGGTCCCTCCTATAAATATCTGATGTCTTTCTAGAAAGAATTCTGACTATGAAATTATCAGGGAAACCAATGCCAACAATAGAATCTTTGGATTCATACGAAATGATGATGAGGACTTGAAAAAATAGATGTTATCTTGAAATATTGTTAAAATTAATATAATGACCATTTCGAATCTGTGGTATCAGGTTTTATTTTCAAAAGAGGCATCGATAAAACTTTTTCGAAATAATATAAAATAGGAAATATTTTAAAAACGATAAAATTTATATTGGTCAAATTTTCAAGACTGACAGAATAATATAAAAAAAAAAAACAAAACGAGAAGTAATCTGAGAACATGTGGCAATCGAACAACAGAAAAATTTACATTTCAAGTCAAATCACAGACAGGAATAATTGGAAATTTTAAAAATGTGTTCTCCACTGACTTTTATAATATCACCTACTGGATAAGAGCAAAATGTAGTATCTGTTCTGATATTACACTTTATCTTTTCTCTCTTTGGTCAGTGGAGAAATCCTTTATGATGAAGGAAATTAATATTTTTTGTCCCAATCTAGTGTTTTTTGTGGGGGAACTGAATATTCTCGGATTAAAAACCGACTTTGTGTCCGTTTTCATGGAAAGCAAGTCTGATAATAATAAATACCAGCTGATGCAAATGGATTCAAACGATATGATTTATCTGCAATTCCATTTTTTATATTTAGCATTGAATTATATCAAACACAGTATTTTGTGTCACATGATATTTTATCAAAGTTTTAACACAATTGATTTTTCTTTTTGTCAATGGCCGACACAACTGAAGATAGTTGAAGATCAAATCACAAAAGGGTCATTTCAATCAATATTGACATAAATATTGATTTATGAACGATATATCCAGACCGGGAAAGTTAATTCAAGATCTATATAGAAACTAAATACATGCACACATACATATTATCTCTTTCTCTCTCATATATATATATATATATATATATATATATATATATATATATATATATATGGACTGCTCAGTGCATAGAAAATTATTTTTAAAATGTTAATTTGAAGAGAGCGCCAACCTGATAGGTCTCAAACTGTCATCTAAGCTTCAACCTCTGTCCAATCGACAAAATGTTGCATCCCTCTGCCTGTTCTACAAGTATTTTTATTATGAATACTCTGACGATCTACAAGCACTTGTACCCCCTCAACGTAAATATCCCTGACAAACTTGACAAGCAGCAAAATCCCACCCCACTTTCTTTATGATGTCTCTCCTTATTGGACTGACAAAAAAAATCATATATACTTATATTTATTTCATTTTGTCTTTAATTTCATTTTATGCTATGCTTCACCCTGTATATATATGTGTACATGTGAAAATTAAGATAAAATAAATATAGGTACATATGAATTCATTTTTTGGTTCAATAAAGAAAAACATCAAATAGAAAGAGGGGTTATAAGCCCTCTTTATACTTAGGCATTTCAAAGCATAATGGTATTGAACAGACAAATGAATTCATAAATACCTATATTTATTTTATTTTGTCTTAAATTTAATTTCGTTATGCTCCACCCTCAAATGTTGAGCTTTATATATCCTGATGAGTTCTTGTATAAAGAATCTTTCCACATTCCTTAAATCCATTTTATATATATATATATATATATATATATATATATATATATATATATATATATATAGAATGATAGCAACTTCTTGACAGAAGCTTGCCATCTCTTCATGCTGATGTTGAGCATCCATGTGCACGTATGAGGGGTGTGCAATAAGTAATGCCCCTGACCCACTTCCAGTTGTCTAATCTAGCTGAAATTTTGCATGTGCAATGATTTATATCTCTATGGGTTATGTAGCAAATTACAGCTCTGAACTAATTGCGGTTTCTGTTTTACATGTGTTTGAACTGAGTCAGGTGTGAAATGGAGCCTGTTGAATGTCAAGCAGTGATCCGGTTTTTGTATTTGAAAGGACGCACACCACAGGAGACTTTTGATAAAATGAAAGAAACTGATGGTGATAATGCCCCATCATATGACCTTGTAAAACGCTGGTATCGTGAATTCAAACATGGCCGGAAGTCTGTGGAAACAGCTCCCAGATCTGGTCGCCCCCTTCTGCCATTGATGAGGCATCTGTCCAAGTTGAGGCTGCCATTTTGGAAGATCGGCGCATTACTATTTGCCAAATAGCCCAAGATGTCAAGATTAGTACAGTGTCTGTGGAAATTATCATTCATGACTATTTGCATAAGCATAAGGTGTCTGCCAGATGGATTCCCAGGTTGCTCAAACCATTCCAGAAGCGAGAACGCGTCAAGTGCTCGAGGATGAATTTGAAGATGTGCCAAGAAGATGAGTCAAACTTTTTCAAAAGACTGATTAAACAGGATGAAACCTGGGTCCATCACTATGATCCAGAGACCAAAACCCAGTCAATGCAGTGGAAGCACTTGGACTCACCACCTCCAAAGAAGATAAGGGTGCAGCCCTCCGCTGGCAAGGTCATGCTCACAGTCTTCTGGGACCAGGACGGAGTAGTGATGACAGCTTTCCTAGCAAAGGGTACCACAATTACAAGAGCCTATTATGCTTCACTTTTGAGGAAATTAAGGGAAGCTATCAAAATCAAGAGGCGGGGCAAGATCAGCAAAGATACCCTCCTCCTGCAGGACAATGCTCCGGTCCACAACTCGCATGTCGCCAGATCCGAAGCACGGGTGTGTGGTTATGAAATCCTTCCCCATCCTCCCTACTCTCCTGACCTCGCACCCTCTGATTTTCACCTCTTCCCAGCCATGAAGTTGATTTTGAAAGGAAAGCGTTTTCCAGATGATGCAGACTTGATTTCTGAAGTCACGTCGTAGTTGGAGGACCAACCTGGGGTGTTTTATAAAAAGGGTCTCCAGAGCTGCATCAAACGATGGGAAAAATGCATAACTCTGGGTGGTTCCTATGCAGAGAAAGATTAATAACTGTGCCAAGTTTCGTTACTCTACTGCTATGGGAAGTGGGTCAGGGGCATTATTCATTGCATGCCCCTCGTAGATGGCTCTTCCCTCCAGCTCCACCACTGCATAATCATTCACAGATGTGGCAGGGGAGCTTGCCAGTATTTGCTAATTCTTGTAGAGGGACCATATTATGCACCTTTGAGTATCGTGTCAAACTGCTTGCAGATTTATAGACCAGTCCGCAGATATTGCAACAATACTGGTGCATCTGCTACTAGTCTCTCGCTCCTAGACAAGGTTCAAAAGAGAGTCGCCAATCTGATACGTCCTAAACTGTCATCTAAGTTTCAGTCTCTGTCCCATCGACAAAATGTTGCATCCCTTTGCCTTCTCTACAAGTACTTTAACGGTTAATGCTCTGACAAACTGCAAGCACTTGTACCACCTCGACTCAAATACCCCGACAAGCAGCTAAATCCCACCCCTTCACAGTAGAGATCCCTAGACATAGAAGAGCCTTCTACTCCGGTAGCTTCTTCCCCAGAACCGCTAGACTTTGGAATTCCCTTCCAGGTCCCTGCTTCCCCAACTGTACTGACATGCAGAAGTTCAAGTGTAATGTGAACCGACACTTTGCTGCACAACTCCCTACATAGTACCCCTGTAGCTTATGTCCCTGATAGTAGCCCCTATGTCAAAGTGGCAACGTGCCTTGTTTGGAGCGAAAATATAATTTTAAAAAATTAAAAAAAAAAATACTTGTGTGGTCTGGGTGGCAGCACATCCTCATAAAATTGTTAGTCTTATCTAACCTTGTGTGATTTCACATGGTTCACCAAGCCAGTTGTAGACAGAAGAAATCTGCCACAGATTTTACATTTCAGATCTTGTTGAAAGTCAGTATTCACACACATTATATATATATATATATATATATATATATATATATATATATATATATATATATATATATATATATATTCCCAATTAAGAATATTTAAAGATAAAAATCCATAAATTTAAATGAGGTTTATGTAATAGTGCTGAATAATAAACAGAGCAATATATACCTTTTATTTATATTTAAATTAACATTTTTTAGAGTTTCAAGATTAAGGATTTGATCTTCTAAAAGAAGGGACTGGTATCACCTGAGAAAATCTTTAGTTATTTATAACTGAATGACTAAAACTTTGTCATGATTGTGTAGCAATATAAATAATTTTGTGTAGCAACATAAATAATTTTGTTGAAATCTGAGTAAAGAACGTCCGATTTCGACTAAAGTTAACACTTTTATACAATCTAAGACAGGGGCGCATTCAAAATGAATGTTTGTTTTTAGAGCACAACTGAACCATAATTTTGTATGCTTAATTTAAATAAATTTAATTATTCAAAAATAATTTCATAAAATCAATAGTTAATTCTTTAATAAGACAGAAGCACGTTCAAAATAAATGAACAATGATACTTGACTTTTGCATTTTAAACTTTAAGTGAAGCCATTATTCATAGATAATTTTATAAAATCAACAGTAGATTCTCTACAGTTCAATTAAAATCTATTGTGGACTAAGTGAAGCTTCCTCCCAGTAGACTACAAGAGGGGAGGTCCTTCAACTAGAGCAGGCAATCAATCGATTTGATTAAAAAATGGGCAATTTCACCGATTTTGATGACAATAAAAGTATGGGAGGGTGGAACATTTGTTGATCTTCATTCAATCCCAGGCAATGTTAAGTCTTCCTGCTAGTTTAAATATAAATAATGTGTGTATGTGTATATATATCTTATCTTGAGTTGAGCATATTGAGAAGTTTACCATTAGCGTATAAGCGATGCTTTTTGTGTAAACAAATTGAGCAGAGGTAGTTCGGACGATGTCAAAACATCGTTAAACTCATGACTCACGCAGCAGCCGCCAATAGCGTAATGGGTAGGAGCCTTGACCATCGTACAGACGGTCGGGTTTCAATCCTGGCTTGAGGTAGTTGGCTGTCTGGCCGCACTGATGAGCTGTGAAACAGCGAAACAGTACTGTATGTGGATGACTATATATATATATATATATATATATTTATTTATTACATAGATAATATATATATATTTTGTTGCTTTTTCATCTCTCCATGCATATATCTCAGAGAATTTATTTTTTGCCAGCAATAATCGAAATGGAAGTATGAAAATATGCCATCTTTGATAATTAAAGCGCTGTCTGTGCTGTTGCTGCTGTTGCATGCAAAGGAAAATGCTGATAGTCAAGATGAGCGTCGTATTGATTGTCAGCCGTGATGGCTTTTATTGACAAACAGGTATCAATAGATTGAGTGGAATGTATTGATGTATCGAAGGGGACATCCACTCTCCTCCTCCTCAACACAGATGGGGACATTTGTTCGGTCTCATCACCTGCTGTCACAGACACAGGTTCAATATATTCTGCAGAATCTCCCAACTCAACTTTCAAGACTGATCAATAATCACATCAATTCAACTACAATAGCACTTCCAATAAGATACACAATGAAATAGTTGGGATTCGAAGACAGATCTACATAGACATGGTGAGTCAGGAAACTGCATCTATACTAATATGAAAGGCATTTGTCTGAACACACGGGATACAATATTTTTCGTTTTTAAAATACTGTATCCCATGGGTGCAGGCTACATTTATGCACACACCATTATGCTTGGCATGACCAAACAAGCAGAGATGCTTCTTGCGTAGTACTACATCCAAAGGTGGTATTTGGAGACTTTTGTAAAGAACAGAGTTGCTGACAAGCTCTCAAGCTGGACACACCTGCTATAAAGATATTGAGCACTTTTTCATTATTATATGTCAATTCCATCGTTATTCCCACAACAATTTCAAAAATAAAAGAACGGATGAAAACACAAAAATGTAATCGTCGAAAAAAATAAATGAAAACAACTTTTCTTTCAATCAAAATAGCAGGGAGTATCGTGCGACCAAAAAAAAAAAAAAAATGAGCCACGGTGTCCGGGCTCGAATGTGAAATGCGAAAAAGGGGAAGGCAAAACCCTAGACAAATACTTTTGCCGACACTTTTGCCATGATTGCTTATGACGTCATCACGTTACAAAGTAAACTTTTTATGGTTTTATACAGTTTGATACACGTGCATGACTTGTGGAAAAAGCGACGTGAAAAAGGACCCCCCCCCCCTTTCCATAAAGTGGTCCAGTTGACTTCCACAGAATAAATATTTTTTTTTGTATTTAATTTTCACATATTATGCATCTGGGGCATCGCTCTTTCAGATAGTACCAGTTTTGACCCGGTTGGATGCAGATGACAAAAGTTTTAGCAAACATAGAATCACACACACACTAAAAGGTCTCCTTTATATAATAGACTAGCAGAGGTATCCAGCCTTGCCCTGATGGAGAGAGCTAGTATACTAAAGATATTGACCCCCTCCCCCCAAAAAAATATTTCAATCAATTCAATGTTTCAATAGCAGCAAAAAAAAAAAAAAAAATTACCACAGTAGGCAGGCTCGAACCTGTAATATGAAAGAGGAAAACGAGGTGAAAAACGCTAAGGTGTTATGACGTCACAGCCACGGCAACTTATGACGTCATGGGCCTTCGAAATAACATTTTATAAACATACGTTCAGATTGGTAGGCATATGACTTGTAAAAACTTGACAAAAAACTGACACCTTCTTGCAAAAAACGGTCCAATTTTTAGATATTTTTCATCCAAGAGATTGATCTTTCTAACAATACCAATGTTATCACGGTCGGATGTGTCTGCCAAAGTTTTTGGCAGACACACAAACACACATTTTCCCTTTCATATAATAGACTAGCAGGGGTGCCTGGCGTTGCCCGGATGTAGAGAAGTGGTGTAGTAAGTATATTGAGCAAGAGCAGGCATATAAAAAGAGCATGGCTACCCGATGGAAATATAAAAGGGGTAAACGAAAAAAATCGCATAAATAACCCTGTTCAAATGAAAAACAGTCTATTACATGGGCGTGAAAAAAAAAGAAAGGAAAATAAAGAAGAAATGAACAAAGAATAATGGCATAAATAAATGGGGGAAAAAAATCCGTTACATGGACACGAACATAAAACCTGATGTTTATGACGCTGCCTTGATAACCACTGCTCCATGATAAAATCATCAAAGTAACATTGTTTTTTTCTTTTTCTATTTAAAGCAATTCAAGAAAGAACATCATTCATGCATGCTAGCTAGTCTAAATCGTCATGAAGCAACGATTTTTTGGTACCCTCCCTCATAGCAAACGTCTATTTCTATAGGAAATAATTGACCGTCTTTTTCTAATTCTCACATATTATTTGACCGAGACATTGCTCTTTTAGATGGTACCAGTCTGGATCCGGTTCGAAGCGGATGTCAAAAGTTTTTGGCAGACATACAAACACACATTTTGCTTTTTATATATTAAAAAAAAAATAGTATTGGTCGGGAAGAGGGATTGAACCCGGAAAGCCTTGACGACGCGGCGGTGGAGATCAAGGCCAACAACTTAACCGTCTCGACCACGAGTGACAGTAATTTATTAGCGTGTTAAGTTAAGGCTTATAAAGCTAGTAAAAGAGGTTTGATTGACAAGAAGACGCTAAATGAGGTCATCTCGGGATCGTTATTTTTAGTTTTCACTTGCCCCCAGATGATGATGGGAAGGGGGAAAAGCAGCGCGAAAGCCGAGAACACAACGTTTTAATTTCACTGTATTTATACTAAAATGCAGGACAAACAGGTGACAGAGCGAAATAGCGCGAATCTCATAAAAGTCGACGTAAATAAATCTAGAGACGACCCGCATTCTCAAATCCTATATATTATGATATAGGACCTATATAAACAGTTTTAAGCAATAGTAACGACCCCGGGAGCGTGTGCGAAAGAAGCCTTTGCAAGACATACACGAAATGGTCACACACATTTTGCCTTTTATATATATAGACTAGCGGCGTTGCCTGGGTGTTTATAGGTGTGGGGGGGGGGGAGATCAAAAAAGAAAAAAAAAGTTTTGGTTGGAAAGTAGGCTCGAAAACAAATATTAAAAAACGAACAAAAAAAAAACAATGAAAAAAAAGTTTTTTGTAGGTGTGTGTGTGTTGGGAATTGGGGTAGATCCAATGGAACCCCCCCCCCCAAAAAAAAACATCAAAATGATGTAAAAAGAAAAAGTAAAATAAAAAAAAAATTAAGTTACCCACTCGTCCACGAAGGAAAGTAACTGAAAACAATTTCAATTTAACGTTTATAAATGGCAGGAGCACGGCGAATCTAATTAGGTTAAAGGAAATTAAATTCCGCACTTAATTTTAACTGCGGGATAGTTCTTTTGGGTTTGGTTTTACCCAACTTTGTCTGGTTTTGTTTCCCCAACGAGTTGGGGAAAACTAGCTCCCCCTTTATTAGGGGAGTGTCCAAACGAAAGCAATTGTCTGATATGACAGTGAAAACCGACATTTACCAAACGTCCATTTGCTTTCTGGACGCTCCCAGCCCAGAGGCCAAGACCCGCACCTAAGTTTCATATCAGTTTCGCTTTTATACGAAAAAGTCGAATCAACACGTGAGAAGTCGAATCAACATGTGAGAAGCCGAAATAACAATAATTTTGTAAAAGTCGCTGCAAATAAATCTTGATGCAACGCACGTTTGCAAATCCTAGATATTATTAAGCGATGCGAACCCTAGCAAAAAAAGCCTTTGTTGGACGTACAAAAACTCATGCGCGCGTTTTGCCTTTTATATATATTTACATATATTTATGTTTACAATAAGCATCACAAGTCTGATTCTGACTTACACACCTTAATTGTTAATCAAAAACTTTGAAAATAAAAAAAAATGTGATGTATTGTAAAAAAAATGTTTTAAGAAAACTTAGAAACATTAATCGAACCAGAATTTCTTTATAAACAGTTAAACAATTTTTAGAGAAAACAGAAAATATTTGAGAAAATGAATAAAAACTTGATAAACTATGGCCAACCATTTTACTTTTTAAAAATTAGTTTCGTTAAAGAATCGATTGAACATCGTTAAATCCCATAAATACTTTCATTTTCTTTTTCGATTATCCAATTTTATCTTTAAAAAATATCTTTTTTTTTAAGGATAGAAGTTTAAAAGGAACAATTCTGAAAAACTTGGAAAAAAAAAAACTAAATTGAAATCGAAGAGAGGATGGATGCCATACAAGACAGTTGGAATATTAAGAAAAACCCTTCAGTGCAGAAACCAGTTAATGCTACTCAATCACAGATAAACTGAAAAGAATAACACTACATAAACACAACTGAAAACACAGAGGGAACATTAAACAAAAGCAAGAAAACTAAAATTACCATGGTAGATTTTTTTTTTTTTACACAGGTATCACCACATTATCAAGGCCAAGAGGCCACTCGAAAATAAGGGTTAAAGAGTGTACAGTAGAAATTGGACAATATAGTAATCAATTCAGTAAATTTTTTAACTTATATGGAATGGCTCATCAAGAACTTGTTTACGTTAAATTTGAAAACAACCATATTGTAGTCAGCCGGAAAGCAGGAAAATGGAAGCAAGGCGAGCAATTCTAAGAAAGAAACTTTGTTCATGGAATCTACGTTTAGGTTTAGGCACAGATACAGAGTGGGGGGAATTATTGATAGTGTTTTCAGGTAGACAAGTGTTTCTTGTGAAAGTTTGGTGAGAGGGGACCATAGACTGAAGCTCAGTTGAACACTTTCCATGAAAATAATGATAAATCAGAGACAAACTCGCAACATCTCTTCTGTGAGATAGAGGTTGCAAGGAAGAGAAAAGGACATCTCCTACGAGGCTACGAAGTCTATTTTGAACTCTATCAAGGCAGGACAAGTTCTTTCTAGCAGCTCCTGCCCAGATGTGGCAACAGTACTCCATCCTTGGACGTACCTGGCTCTTATATAGATAGAGAATTGCATCAACAGTGAGATATCTACTGGATCGATAGAAAGATCCCACAATTTTTCCAGCGGCCTTGGCAACAGATTTGATGTACATGTTCCATTTAAGATCAGGAGTAATGGTCAAGCCCAGAAGCTTGTCAAAACTTGAGGCCTCCTAAAGACGAGAGCCATTCATTTCAATTGATGCTAGATGTGGATCAGAGTGTTGATGATGTAAAGAGAGAAGCTTGGTTTTAGATGCATTAAAAGTAACCAGCCACTCATTTCCTTATTGTACTACGTGCTCAAGATCAGAGGAGAGAGAATCAGAGAAAACTTGGTCATTTACTGTCTTAGATGTGCTACCATAGATGGTAGTGTCATCAGCATAAATGTCTACAAATGATGTAAGGATGTGATTTGGAAGATCATTAATGTAGATCAGGAAACGAGTTGGGCCCAGGATGGACCCCTGAGGAACTCCAGCATTAATACTGTGAGCTTCTGATTTTTGCCCCTCAACTACTACTCTTATGAACCTATCAGAAAGAAATGATTTAATAATTGAGAAGACATTTCCAGTTATACCATAGCTAGAGATCTTGTGAAGTAAACCTTTATGCCATACCCTATCAAAGGCCTTTGATATGTCAAGAGCAATTGCCCTAGAAAGGTTGCTTCCATCGAGAGATTTGCTAATCCTATGAAATATAACTGTAAGCACATCTGCTGTAGATCTAGCAGAACGGAAACCATATTGAGTGTTACTAAGAAGGTTATTTTTGTTGAGATGGTTGATTACTTCTGTATTTAACACAGATTCCAGCAATTTACTCATGACGCACAGGAGACTTATTGGCCTGTTCTGAGAGGGGGATGAGCGATCACCTGAATTCTTAAATACAGGGCATACTGATGAGATTTTCCAGGATGATGGGAAGCTATTTTCCTTAAAACAATGTTTAAAGAGTTTTGTAAGTATGAGCGCTAGTTCTGGTTGAAGTTTTTTAGTTGGAATACTGTCAGGGCCTGTTGCTTTACTGGAATCAAGGTTTTTGATTAGTTTGGCAACATCACGTACAGATATATGTATATCACATAGCGTGTTTTCTTTAATTTAAAAATTTATGAAAGATTAAAAAAATATAATCACTGCACCCCTCAAAACATACACACACGTGGTGGTACTGGCATCTATTGTTACCAATAA
This sequence comes from Euprymna scolopes, assembly GCF_053919585.1. Taxonomy (NCBI): domain Eukaryota; kingdom Metazoa; phylum Mollusca; class Cephalopoda; order Sepiida; family Sepiolidae; genus Euprymna; species Euprymna scolopes. The sequence goes on along the minus strand of NC_136488.1, from coordinate 15,574,754 downwards.
AAATAAAAGTTATGAAGTGACAAGGAGGGTTGTAAGATCAAGAAGAGAAAGCACCATCCAGATCTTCATTGGAAAGACAGGCAAATTGCTGAAATCTTTGCTCTTCAAATTCCAGAGAAAATTAATAACGGCTATCATCCAGAAATCAATAATAGCTAACTGTTGTGAGAATACAGTGATTTGAAACATAATGGAATGAAGCTGAGAATACTGGACATCTCAGGAAACTTGTCACTCAGATCCCAGGGAACACCACTTTTTTGGATCAGTGAATAATTACTGGTAATGACTTATTATAGAAAGAAGAATAGAAACTTGGCTTTAGGTTTACTTTTAGCTGTCTCATAACTCTCGCTTCCCTTATTTTGTCCTTAGTCCTCACATTCCATGAGCAATGTTTCTGGCAAAGGAAGAAGAATTGCTATTTTCTGGTTCAGAATCAATCCATATAACATTAATTGTTGACTAGTTTTTGATCTAGTTTAAATGATTAAATCTTACAGAATCAATATGAAATCTCATAAATTCTACCGAGAAATCAAAACAGAATAACTGAACAAAATGTCAATATTGAACGGATCATTTCAATCAATTCAAAATCAAGAAGATGATTTATACACATTATTACTACTTCAAGCATCAGATGTTGCTTAGCGTTGCTCATCACTGAACCCGAGACACTTATGGCACCCTAAATATAAAAAATGGACACATACAATCTAATTTCAGGCTCTTATTGTCTGTTATGTAATGCACACACGGAGAAGAGACTGGTGCAGATGAAAAAGAAGTAAACAATGTGTTATTACCCTTTCAAACATGATATAAACATGAAGTCACAGAATGCACAGAAGAAAAAAAACAAATGGATATAAAATGAAAATAAATAACATTAAATCCGTTCCGTAATGTTAATTATTTAATGCAGTACCTATGCAAAACTTTAAATAATGTAACACATCATTCAATATATCTCAGGCCAAACAACATTTTTTAGGTAAAATTCAACTTTATTTATCAACATAGTTTTCTCCTAGCACGACACACTGATTCTAACACTTCTCTAGAGAATTTAATGTCTTTTTTGTACAAGAATTTATCTTATGCCTCAAAATATGCTTCAGTTACTGATATCTTTTTCCTGGAGCATTCTCTTGAGGTTTGCAAACAACCAGTAGTCACTATAGGAGGAGCAGATCTAAAGAATAAGGTGGATGCAAAACAATTCAAAGTGCAAGTTATGTAGCCACGATTGTCATTGACTTCTTGTGATGCAATACATTGTCTAGGTGAAAAGAGGACTTGTCTTTTTCATTTGAAGCATAATTTTGTGAAATTTTTCTTAAAATTGCACCAAAAAATACTTTATAATATTCACAATTGATGATCCTTCTTTTATAAAGGTAATCAGTGAAAAATCCCAAAATATGAGAGTCAAAACATTGCGTGTTGATATTTTGTGTCCTTAGTCACTTTGAGCTGTTTTTCAGTTACTGCTATCCATTTAGCTGATTGCCAATTTGACTCCAGTGTAAAGTGATGGATACATGTTTCATCCATTGTCACATTTAGACTTAGATACTGTCTTTCAGAATATCAAAATATGTCGACAATTGTCGGCAGAGAAAAAGGCAATAATGATGCAGCCAGTGCGCAACAAAAATGACAAAATGTTTAACAGAAACAGATGCAAATTCATAACCAAATTTGTGTGTGTGTGTGTGTATACACACACATTATTTCGTTGGCGTAAATACCCCTGACAAGCAGCAAAATCCCACCCCTACACAGTAGAGATCCCTAGATGTAAGAAGGTCTTCTACTCTAATAGTTTTTTCCAATGAACTGCTAGACTTTAGAACTCCTTTCTGGGTTCCTGCTTTCCCAACTGTACTGAGATGCAACAGTTCAAGGGTAATGTGATTAAATATCTTGCTGTTCAACTCCCTACATAGTATCCCTGCAACTTATGCCCTCGATAGTAATCAAAGTTGCACTATGCCTTGTTTAGAGTTAAAATGAAATTAAAATATATATATATGTGTGTGTGTGTGTGGTAGCATTCACTCTGGGCCGGTTGAACCAACTTCCCCAGAAGGAGGATGTGTCTAGGGAATATCAAATTCACATGTAGTATGCTGCCGCATGTATAAAAGCTGTGTTTAGACTTTTTCTATATGTTTAAATCAAACAAAAAAGATGCTAAAGTATTCTTTAGTTCTGAGATTGAGTTATGTGTGAAAAAGTTTCATTTCATCCACAAGAATGGATATATATATATATATATATATATATATATATATATATGTATATATGTATATATATATGTATATATGTACATATATATATATATATATATATATATGTACATATATATATATGGGGTGGAGAGGGCTCCCGTAAGCCGTAGTGAAGGCAACATTTCTAGGAGAAACAAATCTCTGATTTAAAAAACCATAAAGCGGGAGACCAGTACCCGCATTAAGCTGGTCTGCAGTTTAATTTGTTGCTGGCTATCTTGCTCTTGCTTGTTGCTGGATCTCAACATTTTGAACCGAGAGAGAGACTTAGCTGTCGTACAAAGCTAAGACTGTAACATCATCTTTGTATAGATACTCCCTCAGACATTTGGGCTCATGTATTTTAAATGTCTGAGGGAGTGGCACTCGTCTGACAAGACGTTGCAATCATCATATATATATATATATATATATATATATATATATATGCATATATATGTATATATACATATATGCATATACATATATGCATATATATGTATATATACATATATGCATATACATATATGCATATACATATATGCATATACATATATATATATATATATATATATATATATATATATATATATATGCATATATATATATATATATATATATGCATATATTCAGACAGATATTGTTAAATAGCATGGACAAAAGCTTATCATTTGTAAAAATAAAACACATTAGATTACATAATATATGATTTTAAAATATTTATTATTAAATAAAAATCTAAAGATATGAGGATAGACCCAAAAGTAAGGCCTTCTATTTTTTTTAACCTAAAAAATTATGTTGAAGACCTAAAAAGATAGAAATGGTACCATTAAAACGAGCAACTTTGTGTGCTCTAGAATTTATTTTTCTACATAGTCATCACCATTCACAATGCACTTTTGCCCCTTTTTATGCTCCGCTTGTAAAAGTCAGAGTGCGCCTATCAATCACTAACATTGCTGTCACCTTTTAAAATCGACAAACCCGTCTCTTAACTGTGCTGATAACAACTGAATCAGCTTTGTAAATGTTTAACGAGTGCGATGATGCATGTTCATGACATGGGTTGCTTTCTTAGCATCTCATACCATCAATATCTGCAACAGAGAGATCAAACTTTCACATCATGAATGCATAAGTTCAGTCATCATAACAATGCAATGTGCAATCCCCTATGATCCATTCAGGTGGAATAAAAAATGGGAGGCATTATTTTAGGAACATCTCTCGTATTTGTTGCTAAATAAAAAGTAATGAACACATGTTTAAATAGTGTACTTACAAAATATATTAAAAAAAACAAAACCAAAAGAACACAGAGAGAAGGGGAGAGAATAAGAAAGGTGGAGCAACAATTGACAACAAATTTACTGGTCAAAAAATTTGATCAAGATATTTTCTGTTGACTCCATTTTCTGTTTATGGATGACTAGGTTTAAATAGAAAATAAGTGAAAAATAATTTCCAATTGATGGATACAGGATTTGAACAATTTAATAGAAAATAATGTCATGAATAAATTTGTTTCATAATTGAACTTAATAAATAAAAAAAAAAAGTGAAAAATTACGTTGAGTAACAGTTTTGTTTATACAAACAGTTTTATATCATGAGATGAACAAAGACAAGTGCAGAGAGAGGGGTGAGGAATAGAGACGTTTATTACAAAAATACTTATAGTGTACCTATCAGTGTTGTGTTAAAAGCTATAGTTTCTTAATGTGTAACAAATGGATGGAGCCAATAAGGAGCAAATTTACCAAAATATAACAGAAACAAACATAAAAAAGGGAATAACTATGAACACACGCAGACGTTGAAATGCACTGAACTAAAAAGCAATTCTGGAAATGAGGATTAGTTATTCATATTATTTGGATTTTTCAAACTACTGTTCTCATCTTAAGCGTCATTTTCACAATGTTCTGGTCGATGTAACCTTCAACCTTCTTCAGGTGTATCATGTCAAATTTGCGAAAGTTTCTGTCGAACTTGGGAATTTGGACGAACTTTCAAACGAAGCACTTTATTTACTTTACGGAGGTAGCATGCTCTTGTTCTATCACCGATGACTGAAAAGAGGTTTTAAGTCATCCGCAATTGTATTTTTCACTGCGAATTGAACCTTCAGGAGAATATCACTTTTACAATTGATTCCCAGTTCAACAAAATATGAATGAAAAGCAATATTTTTAAAAACATATATGGAGCTATTCTAAATTAAATTATATAAATAGCAAAAAAAAAAAAAAAAAAAAAGCTACACAGATTAATAATCGTTTCTACAGATCTCTGAAGAGGGTGAGTACCGTCATTGCAACGATGAATCCACATAGGTTTTTTTTTGATGTTCATATAATTTTACTATACATATATATATATATATATATATATATATATATATATATATATATAAGTTAATCAACGTTTGTTTTCCTAAGGCTTTTTTTATATATATCACACAAAATTCATGTTAGAATATACTTTATTTTTGGGGACTGAGTTATATTAAAATAGTGTTTACATTGTTATAATTGGTCTTAATTAGTTAACAGCTATCTATGTATTTCTTTCACCCTCACTAATATTTCTCAATGTTTCTGTGAGTGTTTAAACAAAGAATGACTCTTTTTCAGTGTGATAATCTAATTTACCTGCATGTGTCTGTATATGACATAAACATGTAAATTAGATTGCGAAATGATGTCTCTTCTAAATGATGATGATGATGATGATGATGATGAAAAAAAAAAAAAAGAAAGAAAAAAAAGAGCATCAGCCTGGGCTAGTATTACACAAAATAGTAGTAAAGGGTTAAGGAGGATGGAAGGACCAAGGAGGGAAAACACCATCAAGACCTTCACTGGATGAATGTGAAGAGTACTGGGACCTTGAGGAAGCTAATTGTCACCCAAATTCCAGTGTCATTACCAACAAGAAAGGAATGGTAAACGGCTGTTACAATAGTATAAAGTCATTTGCAAAGGTTATCGAAATAGGTGAAGATTAGAAATCTGAGGAAACTCGTTACTCAGACTCCAAAGAACACTTTTGGTTATCATCGATGAGTTAACTTTCATAATGGCCTGTGAGAACTCCTAGTGAGTACAAATAATAAAATAGAAATGAAGAGACCTATTTTTAATTATGCACGGTAGTTTTCAAATGTCAAAGATTATGAATTTTCGATTGAAATCAAAGCAGAATAAATATTGGTTGTGACCTGTTGAATCACTGATATGTCGAGTGTGTATATCTATATATCTATTAAAGTGAGAACGTGTGCATGTGCGGACAACTCTCAGCCTATATACTCAATGAATTTTTGATCTACAGGCTTGAAACTTGGTATATAGGTTATTCAGACATGTGGAAAACTGTTTAATCAGTTTTCATCTGGAATAAAGAACTGCTATAGGGTCAAAATTGAACAATTGGTACTTGCGTGAGTCTTTGAATTTTTATTTATTTGTCAACTATTTGGAGGTTTGAAAACACTTTTTAAAGATCGTGTCAAGCTGGTCTAATGGTTATCATACTTGATTCACTGTCTTTAGGGTTTGGTTTCGATCTCAGCATGAGTATTTGTTTTTTTTACTTACAAGAAGTGAACTGTTTCGAAAAAGCATAATACTTGCATGCACATGTCTCAGTTTCTTTTTGTTTTTTTTAAAGAAATTTAACATTATGTTTAATACCGGGCAGTACCGGGTACATCTTGTAGTATATCTACATAAGTGAGAATGTGTGCGCTTGTGAAGACAGCTCTCAACCTATATATTCAACAAATATTTGATCTACAGACTCGAAATTTGGTATATAGGGTATTCAGACATGTAAAAACTTTTTAATAGATTTTCGTCCAAAAAGAAAGGGCTACTAAGGGGTTGAAATTGGAAAATTGGTACTTGGGGGGGGGGCATCGGATTTTTACCTGCTTGTTAACTGTTTTATCACTGCACATACACGAATCCACATAACAAATTCCTTATTTTAAGAATAAGTAGGTCTGAAAACACTTTTTAAAGATCGTATCAAGCTGGCCTAATGGTTATCATACTTGCTTTTAGGTTTTGGTTTCGATCTCAGCTTCAGTTTTTTTTGGTTTTTTTACCTACAAAATGTGAACTGTTTAGAAAAAATATAATACTTGCATGCACATGTCTCAGTTTTCTTTTACTTTAAAAAAAAAAAAGAAAAAAAAAAGGAATTTAACGTTACGTTTGATACCGGGCAATGCCAGGTACATGTGCTAGTATGGCTATAAAGATGAAAAAGAAGAAAAAGCTTTTTTAATTTTTCATGTATTTTCTTGCAATGATCTAGACCACAACAAAACGAGTTTTTCATAAGCACCAAATACAAGAAAATACTCTTTCTCAGAAATGTTTTGTTTTTCAATTCAAAAACTTGTTCAATAATAAAGAAGCACAAAAAAAAAAAAAAACAAAAAGCAAGGGCAAAAATATTATAAAAATAAAAAAATGGAGCAAACATGCAAGAAGCAAATAAATGTGCATACATACATGCAATATGAACGGTTTTTCTTGCTAAAAATGAAAAAGAATGTTAAAGGGAATAAATGTACATTAATGGTGCATGCATTCAAATATGCGATCATGTTAGAAAAAAGAAAGTTAATCCCATCATTATGACATGAGGACAAAAAGGAATAAACAACACACACACACACACACACACACACACACACACACACACATATATATATATATATATATATATATATTGAAGTGAACAATAAAATATCTTTGAAGCAATTAAAGATCTTTCAAGGTAAAAAAAAAATGAAACAGTAAAATAGAAATAAGAAAAGTACTTAATATCACTTCTAAGTTCGATAAAGGAGATAAGAGGCGACTGGCATCATCGTAAGCGATGCTGTTTTATTTGCTTGGATAAAAATTGATTCCTTTTGTCCTAAATGAAAAGTGGCAAGTTCTACATTGAAATAATTTTTTGACTGAGAGAAAATCTCGATTTAAAATTCACTTCGAATCAAGTGGTTTCTGCTCTGCTTTTACTTAAATTAATATCAGTATCGAATATGGGGAAGCCATATTTTGCTTTAAAAGATGAATTTGGCCAAATGATGGGGAATTGGAGTTTACAATTTTTGTAGAAATTTAAATAGAAAATAGAGTAACACATTTAAAAAAAAAAAACAACAACTCTAGAATTGGGTGATACATTTTTCAAACTTTACATTGTAGTTCTTTTCTAAGTTGTAAAGTAAAACTGTCTTAACAGCAAATCTTTCTATATTGAGGACATTGCCAAGTCTGCTGCAAAGAAGGTAAGCTCCCTCTACCATACTAGAAAATTACTCACACCAGAAAGTATCATACATCTCTACAAAGCCACCATTCACCCATGCACAGAGTATTGCTGCTACATCTGCGTTGGTGCAGCTACAACTAGTCTCTCTCTCTCTTAGACAGGATCCAAAGAAAAAGTCTCCAATCTAATAAGGCCCCATACTATCAACCAAGTTCCAATCTCTGTCCCATCGTTACAAGTTTGCATCCCTGTGCCTGTTTTACAAGTACTTTAATGGAATGTGCTCTGATAAATTCACAGTACTTGCGCCCCTTCGACATACATATTCGACATACATATTCGACATACATATTCGACGAACATATTCCCAACTGACTTGACAGCAAAATACCACTCTTTACTGTTCAGATCTCTAGATGCCAGAAAACCTACTTTAATAGTTTCTTCCCTTGGACTGCCAGACTTTGGAATTCCTTCCCTGTTTCCAGCTCCCTTGACTGTACTGACATGCAGAAGTTTAAATGTAATGTAAACAAACATATTACTATTCAACTCCTCACATAGTTAGACTTGATCCCTAACAGTAGCCTCTTATGTTCCAAGTGCAATATGCCTTGTTTGGGGGAGAAAAGTAAGTCAAATGATTAAATTAACCAATCAGCTTTCTACACTTGTATCAGGGCAATAAATGAGCCTCAAGTTCAAGTCCTGTCAATTGCATCTAAGTAACCTCATGCATTTAGCAAAATATTTCTGCATATTTGACATCATTGTCGTCCTCGTCGTCATCATCATCATCATCATCATCAGTGACCCTGCCATTTTTTTTTTAACAGCATCGGTGACCATGGCTCTCTAAATTGTAGAGCTATGGTATTCTCGAGAAAACAAAACAGCAGTTTCCATTGCTTTCTGTTTTGATTCGGGGGTGTATCTCCTTCAGCAAGTTAAACGCTAATATACCAACCTGGAAATTGCATGACTCGGCGCGGTACATACAGTGCCTAGCCTTCCCAAATGGTACTGGTCAGACTCATTGTTGCTTAACTTCAGTGATCTGGCAAGAACCGGTGTGTCAACGTGATTGTGCGATAGCTGACTTTTAGTAACATGTAATATTTGACGTATTGCTGAAACATAGATATATTTTTATTTAGCATTATCTTAGCCATAATACTTTCACGTTGGGGAATTCTTATGTATTTAATAAAAAAAGGTTGCATAATCTATGACTTTCAGTAGAATTGGCTTTATAAATAATTGGATTAAAAAAATAAATAACTTGAATATTTGGAGGAGGGATGAAAGAAAACTAAGGGAGATAGGATGATAATTAAATTCAACATTCCTTAGTTTCAGTCTCCTTAATTCAAATGGTGTTAGAAAAAATTATAGTCGTTTTTAACAATAACGCAGGAAAAAAAATATTACTGTGTATTTGGGTTAATCTGATCTATACGTAAATTCCATCAAACTTGCAAATGTTTGAAAATCGCTACGATGCGGAATGCAATGCTCCACCAACGCTTTATCAGAATCAAATATTGATCTCATAGTAAGAAAACTATTGATGACAAAAAAGAAAAATTAAGAAAGAGATTGACTTTATTTTATATACTAGACTAGCAGGGGTACCCAGCGTTGCCCGGGTGTTTGGAGGTGTAAAAAAACAAAACAAAAACAAAACTTTTACTAGTTAGTTAGGCTAGAACCCGAACCCTTGAGGTTAATAGGCTGATGACTTCCCGCCATGCTACGATGGCAGAAAACTGAGAATGTGTGAAATAAAATGATTAAAAAGTGATGTGACAAAAGGTGCGTGTTTAATGAGGTCAAACATCACGCCACAGGGAATGAAACGCACGTAACATTTCCGCACTGAATTTTAACTGCGGGGTAGTTGTTTTGGGTTTGTTTTTTTACTCAACTTTGTCTGGTTTTGTTTCTCCCAACGTGTTGGGGAAACCAGCTCCCCCTTTATTAGGGGAGTGTCTAAATGAAAGCAATTGTCTGATATGACGGTGAAAACCGACATTGACCAAATATTGAGAACTGCTCCTTAGTTTCACATCAGTTTCGCTTTTATTTATATGAAAAAGACGAATGAACACGAGAACGGCCGAAATAGCAAGAATCATGTAAAATTTGATGTAAATAAATCTAGCCGTGACGCGCATTCACAAATCATAGATATTACTATCTAGGGAGTATATAAACAGTTGTAAGCGATAGTAACCCCCCCTCCCCTGAGAAGCCCGGCGAAAAAAGCCTTTAGCGGACATACAGAAAAAATGTACACACACACACACACACATTTTCGCTTATATATATATATATATATATATATATATATAGATTAGAAGATTAGATTTATGCATACAGCATTTTGTAATTAATTAATTTTTCATTAATTGGCACTCAGATTTCCTGGTGGTTTTAAGTTCTAAGAATTAGTGTCTTTCATTGAACAATTTATCTTACTCCCAGATCAAAACACTAAATTGGTGTAGAAGTTATATCAATAATTAAAAATTAGAGAAAATACAATGAAAATTATGTTTCGATATGAAATGTATATTCTCTCAGACCACAAATTAAAACTTGCATAAATAAAATTACAAAAAAAATATTAAATTCTTTTAAAATAATTCAATGGTTACAATGTATGCAACAATATTTTTCTGCAATCATATTTTTTTTAGCCAGGAACACTCAAGGAACCCGGAATAGTTTGCAATATCATTGTGAGTAATGCCATTTGTTCATTTGCATCTTGTTCATTTGCAGATGCTGCTGATAATTTAATGTAACGAATCAAATCCTTTCAATCATGGTACTTTAAGAAACAGGAATAACAGATGAAAATAACAGATGAAAATAACAGGATCGCTGAAAGCGTTAAAGTCAAAATAGAGAATCACTAGAACGTGAAAGCAACATATGACAAAAGTTAACAAAGATTTATGAACAAGCAATTTTGCCTGCTTGTATAATGCTGTCAATGACTCACTGGTAATACAATTCATCAGCATGGCCAGTGATGCAGATTAGTTTGTAACATACACGTTTACACATGAGATCCATACGTCATATGCAGTCTACGTTGCAAAGAGGACCAAGACAAAGAATAGCTCGAACGCACTTTTTCGTGTTGTAACAACATTTATTTCTGGGTACTTTCCTGAATAAAACGTTGCTTAACTTCGGTGATCCGGTGAGAACCAGTGTGTCAACATGATTATGCTGTATATGCTAAACATTAAGAACCCTATGTCAGTAACAATTAAATTAGCTAGTGTAAATTTTGACAAGGGTCACATTTAGTGCAGGTCAGGGGAATCTAATCTGCAAACAGAATTGTTGTTAGGGTTGAATGAAAGATAGGTGACATGATAGGGACAACAGAGGCCAAAACATGGTAAACCAAACAAAGCTGAACGGTGATGAATGACATTATGTTTTCAAGGAGAGAAAACTAAGGTTTTCAAATGAGTCTCTCTGTGAAAGCCGTGTGAATGAGCCATGGCAAAAATGTATTCTCTCCCTTAGACTCCAAACAATACTGTTGTTATTCTTCATTTAATATCTTTAACACGCAACAGTATTTATTTAGAGAATCATCGTGACCTGATCACTTTTGTGATCAGGTCACGATGATTCTTTAAATGAACAACACCAAACGAGTAGTTAATGTAAATCACTTAAGCTATGTGTGCGTGTGTGTCTGTGTGATACCATCACGTAGCGTAAAAAGAGGAAGCCCAAACATTATTCATCAGTAGCTGTTTGGTCGAGTTAATACCCAGCAATTTTTTTTTTTGCCAGATTTACTCACACCTGGCTTCGACTCCAATTTCTCCAATCTCTCTTCAGTGACCTTCGAGCCACCAACTGTCCCAAATTGGCCATTCTCCTAAACGGTCCCTAATTGATGTAAATGGTTGCAAAACTTATCACCACTCCTGATTGACCTCTTTTTCCCAATCACCACCACACCTTGATTAACAATCCTATTTCAGCTTTTTTTTTGTGTGGCCAGGTGAACAACTTCCTATAGCTTTGTTCTTCTGATAAACTTATTTCCTTTTTTTTTTTTTTTTACCGGGGGGGGGGTATATAAAGTATCACATCATCACCTGAAAGAGCATTGCAGCAGGACGACAAGCAAAAACTTTGTTCATAGGTTTGTACAGTAACTAAATTCTTGTAAGTTATAAATTTGCATATTGTCTTATAGATTTAAAGCAGAACTAAGTTATTTTTTGTTTTAAAAAAAAAAGACCATTCAAGAACAAGGGTTAATGGCTTGGGTTGTGTCAGATGAATGCAGAGAAACCAAAGATTGGAGCTTAGTCGAGCACTTCCCATTAAAATAATAACAGAGAGAAAGACTAGAATCTCTTCTGTGAAAAAAAAAGGTTGCATGGAAGAAAGAAGGACATCCCCTACTAGATTCCAATGTCAATTTTGTACTGTCAAGACAAGAGACAATACTCTGAATGGCAACTTGCCAGGTGTAGTACAATATTCCAATTTAGGCCATATTCTACACATACAGGAGTGAGATACTTTCTGGAATGGTAATATGAGCCAACCATAATAACAGCTTTGATGTAAGTAATTTTAGGTCTAGGTTAAATGTCAGCCCTTATCAAAAAAGGGGATCTCTTCAGGAGGAACTCCATCTGTTTCAACTAGAGCAAAGTTGGTTAACAATCCCAACTTATTCAGTATCACCTGAGGAACGACTTCTAAAAATAGCTAAAATATCTGAAAACAATCTTGATTTTTGAGTTGTAAATCTAATTTCTCAGATTTCAGTAATAGTACCATATTTTATTTTAGCATAATTTTCCTAACAGTAATTTTGGTTGAAATAAATTGTAGTAACTTTTACTAAAATTTATTTTTATTTCCACTGTAAAACATACATGTAAAATTAAGACATAAAACATGGAGAATTTCTAAATTAAATTTAAAGATTAATTGTCGCCTTGCAGTTATCTCCCTTGGACATTTTAAATCTCAATTTCTAAGGTTTCCATTTTGTGTCCAACAAAATGATTTAAAATGATTTTGTGGAGATTTAAATATAAGCAAAATCAGATATCAAATATAATGCATATATACTAGTGTCTATTTACAAAACAAATAAATTAGATATCTCAAAACATATTTATCAATATGTCTATTTACAAAACAAATATGGACCATTTGTTTGCATTTTACAAATTTTGGAACATATCATAATTCAAATGAATGTTTGATGAAAAACTGGGCCAAAATTACTTTGCAAAATTAGGCTTATGATAAATTTAATAAGAAAACTTTCTCTGAAATCTTCTATAGTCATGGTGTTTAATGTTTTCAGGTGACAGACTCCTAAAGTTATGGATATTATTAAAGAAAACATTTTTTCTTCCCTAACTGTAATATATATTTTGCGTGTATGTTTATAATCAAAATTCAGAATATTATTTAAAAGAAACATTAAAACTGGTCATTATATTTAACTACAATTTTAAATATAAACTAGTTCTTGTTAACACAGCTCCTTTAAAATAATATTCACATTGTTGGTTACAACATACAGATGCAAAATTTATTAGAAAGTAAGTTTCTCATGTGTGAAGGATACAATTTTTTTTTAACTATTCTTTTTTAATTTTAGGTATTTAAAAATTTTAAATATGAGTGATTGTGACAATACCAAAGCTATATGAATCAGAAGAAATGTACTCAGATAAAATTATATGCTAACACGTAAAATCTTATGATTTATATAAAAAAGTTAATTGCTTTTTTAAGGAATTTTTTGTAGTGGGAAGGGGGGATCAAAGAAAAAATTACATTTGAATTTTATAATTTTATCAAATAAACAGAGCCACATTTAAATTATGAAGTTGTAAATAAAATTGTAAAATCGTATAAAAGATTTCTACAAAATGAATTGATTTAGTTTGAAAAACAAAAAAGAATGAAAGATTCTTAATATTGTTCACTTTATTATATATTTACTGCCATAGAAAAATTATCTATTGCCAAAATAATTCCATAGATTAAATTTCAGCCCTAGTAAGTGTCCATGACTCTTGCTAAAGCAAGGAGAATAAGTTAGAGACAAAACTTACGTGAAGAGAGATTTTCTGTTGATTTGGAACCACTATCAGAGATGGAACCACTCGTTCGGATGCTTGGTTCCCGTGATAATTCTTTCATATTTTTTTTATCCTACAATGTCAAAATAAAGATGAGTGAAAATATGTATAAAAGATGGCTGAGGTTTTTATATATTTGCCATAACAATAATATAAAAATTAAATTATTGAACGTCTCGTCAAATGTACTCAAAAGCAGAATGAGCCAATATTTTCAGAATTAAAAAGAAAAATGCAAAAAATTCCATTCAAAATCCTACAACTTTTATTTGATTGATCTTGAGAGAAAATAAACTAGGGTCAGTTTTGTTTTTCTCTCCCCAGCATAGATGATTCCATTGAGCAGTTTTTAATTGATTCTTTAATCAAAAAATCTGAAACTTGAAATATTTTTATCAATAGAAAATCCAATCAGTTTGTTTTTTTTTGCTTGAAATTAATTTCTAATAAAAAAATTACATGTATTCAATTTGAAAAAAAATGTTAAAATGAAATCCATGTACAATCTTAAAAATTGAACTTTTAGAATTTCTAAGATAAATTATTGATATTATTCAATGATTTTATTTTTGAAAAAAATATCTTGATTATTTTTTAATAACTTTCCAATGAAGATAGACATCTACAACTACTATTTTTCTTTAAATCATAATTGAGGAATTAAAAACAAAAAATTATATCTAAAACCTGTTTACTGCAAAATACATCTGTGAAAAGCCTAAAACTAAATGGGCTAAAAAGATGAACAAATGAAATGAATATAAAAACCTGGTTAAGTTAATAAGTAATATTTATGCAGTATTTATTAAAGAAAAATGCTCAATTTCAGATATAGAGCATATAAGAAATGGAAACACTACATCAATAATAATTAAAAAAAAAAAAAAATGAAGAAAAATTTTTTTTCTTCGTTTAAGATTTTAAAATGTAAAATGCTGAAATAAAAGATGTTATGAGATTAAAATTATGGTTAATAATAATGATTAATATTTAATTTTTTATATATTATGCAGTTAATTAGAATAAATAATGCCATGCATATCTTATATTTGTGTGAAAAATGCAAATGACTATAAGATTCAAATGGAATTTCACTGAAAGAAAAAAAGAAAAGAATGATTAAAAGAGAAAACGGATCATTGTTTGATTCTATATGCAATTTTTTTTTATCAAGATAGAAAGCAGGTTTTTCAGGAAGATTATTATAATATGAGTTGTATGACTAAAACACCTGAGATCATTTTAATTGAAGTTATTTAAGGATTTTCATGGCAGAATACAAACATGCCATGGAAATATAAAAAAAGTTAATTTTTTTTCCTTTGGTATAGTGATATTTTGTACAAAAAAATTAAAGTCTTGGTAAAATTATATTTTATAAAAAAATATCTTGGTGAAATGATATTTCATAGAAAGAAAAAATGGTAAAAAGTCTTGGTAAAATAATTTATAGGAAAAAAAATTCAAGTCTTGGGATAATATATTAACATGTATTGCTTGAAAAATAAATCATTATGAATTTGTGTATCAAAGATAATCTATATATCTATAAAAGTGAGAATGTGTGTGTGAGGACACTTCTCAACCTATATACTCAATGAATTTTTGATCTACAGACTTGAGATTTTGTATATAGTGTATTCAGACATGTGGAAAACATTATAATCAGTTTTCATCTAGGAAAAAGGGCTGCTAAGAGGTAAAAATTAAAAAATTCGTACATGGAAGTTTTCAGATTCTGTTTTATGATTTCACATGCGCAAATCGTTTACATTATGTTAAGAATAAGTAGGTTTGAAAACATTTTGTAAAGACGTGTCAAGCTGGCCTGATGGTTATTGTACTTGACTCGCTGTCTTTCAGTTTCAATTTCAGCTCAAGTATTTTTTTTACTTACAAGAAGTCAACTGTTTAGAAAAAACATAATACTCACATAACCATGTCTCAATTTCTTTCTTTTTTTTTCATTCTTTTTTAAGGAATTTAATGTTACATTTAATGTTGGACAATGCCGCATATATCTTCTAGTATTGAATATTTTCATAATGGATAAATCAAAATTTATGCTTTGGAATTTTTTAGAAAATGAATATTGATCATTTGTATTAGATAACTTGTTCTCACCTTAGTTGTTATTCTCACAACAGTAAATTTTATAGTTTTGTACAATGACAAGGCAGAAAAGAGTGCTCAGAGTGCTACCTCCCTAAATGTGCCAGCAGTACTCCTTCTTAGGAGGTATCTGACTCATATATAGATGATATCTTGTTGGTAAACTTATTTTGTGTTCATCTTTAAAAGAGAAAAATTTATTTTGGACTAAGCAAGCATTGTAGGCCGAACCTAACCTTTACATAATAGACCCTTACATGTTTTTTTACATCATTAATAGTAAGAGGAGATGCTGTCAAAAGATGTGGCACTGTTGCTGATGTTCTAGAATCAGTTTCCTCCTTGGTGATGCATTCTCTGATAGCCAATTCTTGATTTGCTACAGTTAACAGACACTGCAGTTATGTACAAGCTTAGGGATGTTCAAATCCAATGGTAAGGAAATATTAAATATGACTGGGATGCTGCAATAAGCAGAGAAGATCTGATGCTATTTTGGTGTTTTCTGTTTCATAGACTAGTTGCTTAATTAAGGCTTGAGAGTCTAGTCTACCCTACTATTTCAACAATACCCGGAGGGAAGAGAGATGGATTCTAAACTTTAACAAAGGTATTAAAGGAAATGAATTTACAAACTGTCATACACTGTCAAATACTAGTTGAAAATACCGATTCCAGCCATGTCCTCAATCCTCACTGATCCCCTGAAATGGTCACCCTTTTAGTATTGACCAAATTATGTCACTT
The DNA here is from genome assembly GCF_053919585.1 of Euprymna scolopes. NCBI lineage: Eukaryota > Metazoa > Mollusca > Cephalopoda > Sepiida > Sepiolidae > Euprymna > Euprymna scolopes. The sequence continues at coordinate 15,558,157 of NC_136488.1, read as the reverse complement.
AACTCTGGTGATCTTACAGTAATCGATCTCAACATTTGTAAAAGATAGAGGTTGATACATGCTCCCTCTCCCCCAAGAAATGCGAGAAAAAAAGGATAAGGACTAAATGCCGTTCTGTTTAAGACCCAAGATATTAATGAAGAAATTTGCTTATTTATATTATTTTTTTTGTTTTCATTAAGTTAACAAATAGGTCAAGGTTAAAGAAATTTCATAAACAGAAACTGATTGCTAAAAATAGGATGGAGGAAACAATGAAGGAAGTTTACCAGGTCAACATTTGATATGTGTGAATTGGATATCAATATCTAGCTAACGTGCAGTGGCCGTCTGCAGATCAAAGGCTATATTGAGACATGCTGACCAATTTGCATATAAACACAGCGGTTTTTGTGAAATAGAGTGAGTTTTGATCGGCATGCTGTCGGGAAAGAGTCTTAGTCGGCATGCCGCCGAGGTGGTTCTTGGTGACATGGCACGTTGGGAGAATATTTCTTTGTGAAGAAGAAGCGTCCTGTAAAGCCGGGTTATGATGTCATGATGTTGAAAGGCGGTTGACATCATTTTTTTTATTTTTTTACAAAGGAGTCACCACTTATCAAGGCCCGGAGGCCACTCAAGGATAAGAGTTAATGGGTATACATAAGTAGTGGAAATTTTGTAAATTGGATTACTTAGAGGGATGGTTCATCAAGAATTTTTTTACATTGGACTTGAAGACAATCAAATTGTAGTCAGCTGGAAAGCAGGCAAACGGAAGAGAGTTCCACAGGCGAACAGTTCTAGGAAAGAAGCTTTGTTTGGCGAACCTACGTTTAGGTTTAGGCACAAATAAAGAGTGTGAGAAATTATTGATAGTGGTTTTGGTTAGATGAGTATTTTTGTGAAAGTTTGATGAGAGGAGACCATAAATTGAAGCTCAGACGAGCACTTGCCATGAAAATAATGATAAAGCAGAGACAGGCTCACAACATTTCTTTTGTGGGAAAGAGGTTGCAGAGAAGAGAAAATGGCATCCCCTAAAGTCTATTTTGAATTCTGTCAAGGTAGCATAAGCTGCTTCTAGCAGTTTCTGCCTAGATGTAGCAACAGTACTCCATAAGTGGCCGTACCTGGCTTTTATATAGGTAGAGAATTACACCAGGAATGAGATATCTACTGGAGCGGTAGAAGGATCGTACCATTTTTCCAGGCTGACATCATGAGAGGAAAAGAGAGAAATTAAGAGTTGCATGTTGATCTGTTTACTTTTAACCTTTTCCGGGTGTCTGATACAGTTTACTTCAACTCACACGCTGAACAACTTCTGTCTGTTGGATGTTGATGAACACTTTGTTGTTTTGTTTTCCCTTTGGATGATATAAACGTATAAAAAATTAATCGTCTTCATTCGGCTTTTGAAGCTACTGTTTGTCATCTCTTCATTTTTATTTGTGCCGTGCAGAACAGTTATGGCATATTTATTTATGCCAGCAACTTTATAACGGTATACATTACTATAATCATATGTTTTTAATGAGATTTTAATATTGTTAAAAGATACAAAATTAAATCGACTCTAAAAATGAATTTAATGAATTCCAATCTTTTCACAACAGAAGTTTATTATCTTTACATCATCAACGCTCTGATCCCCATCCGGCATCAATTGAAATGGATGGCTCTCGTCTTGGGGAGGCTCCATGTTTTGACAAACTTCTGGGTTTAACCTTTACTCCTGATCTGAAATGGAACACGTACATCAAATCTGTTGCCAGGGACACTGGGAAAATGATGGGATCCTTCTATGGCTCCAGAAGATATCTCACTACTGATGCAATTCTCTATCTCTATAAAAGCCAAGTATGTCCAAGGATGGAGTACTGCTGCCATATCTGGGCAGGAGCTGCTAAAAACAGCCAATCTTGCCTTGACAGAGTACAAAATAGACTTTGTGGTTTGGTGGGGGATGCCCTTTTCTCTTCCCTGCAACCTCTCTCCCACAGAAGAGACGTTGCGAGCCTGTCTTTGTTTTATCGTTATTTCTATGGCAGGTGCTCGTCTGAGCTCCAATCCCTCGTCCCCCCTCGCCAATCTTTCATGAGAAACACCCATCTGGCTGAAACTACTGTCAATAATTTTCCTCACTCTTTATCTGTGCCTAAATCCAAACGTAGATTCCATGAGCAAAGCTTATTTCTTAGAACTGTACGCCAGTGGAACTCTCTGCCGCTTGCCTGTTTCCCATCTGACTATAACTTGGACGTCTTCAAGTCCAACATAAACAAACTCCTGACAAACCGCCCCCTTAAGTAAGACACTCTATCAAAACCCCCAATACTAATGATTACTACAATACTATCTCATGGATTACTGTACACGCAATAACCCTTATCCCTGAGTGGCCTTCGGGCCTTGATAAGTGGTGACCCCCATGTAAAAAAAAAAAAAAATGATTTTTTAAATGAGGTTGTTCTTCCAATCACGTTTTAGCCATCATCTGGAGGTTTCTCTCTTGGCATGAAAGCAAACAGAATCCAAACGATTGTTGAGATGTCTTGTTCTCTGTGAACTGAGGTGTGGCTTTGCTTCTGCAGAGTTCTAGGAGGTTCACTCTTCCAGGGTTCGCCTTAGCTCTTTGGTAAAAGGGTCAGTTTATTGCTAACTGCCTGAGGTGCCTTTACTATGAGACTGCCCAGACATTTTTTGCAGGCTAGAGTACTCTTTCTATAGGGAATTGACGTTTCAATTACACTTTCCAACCCTTGTGTCACATCATCCTGTTATGGGAGGGAGATAAATTACCCCCCCCCACCGAACAAAAAAAAAAAAAAATTTAATTATATAATATTTATTTTTCAGTTTTCCCATTTCAGTTTTTGGTTACTTTGAATTATTTTGATAGACTTCTCCCAATCTGCCTTAAAGATGCCTCGTTACACGTCCTAAGAGGTATTACTCCAACTAGTTGATATGCAATTTAAATCTGACTAAGGCAGAATAAATTTATTTCCCAGCAGAGAAGCAATAAAAAAAAGCAGCTCAAATTATATCATGAAACATTTGAACACTTTAACAAATTAAATATTTTTTGTTGCATCAGAATTTCTTTAGTTTAATTACATTTCTCAAATATCATTCTTACGTTTAAAACTATTAATCTCTAAAGGTTAATAAAACTTAATTTTTTAAGATTTATTTCTCCTGACTGATTTCACCAAATATACACGTGATTAACACGTGCGGCCATTTTGTTTTGACATCGCCTTTCACTAAATTAATAGCAAATAAAATTAACAAATGAAATAATATGAATATCAAGGAAATTTAAATGCAGAAATGTAACAGATAGACAAACCAAAGCAAATTAAGGCATAAAACAGTGAAATAACCTATGCAGATTCACCTTTATTAATACAATAAATATATATATATATATATATATATATATATATATATGTTTTCTGTAGTATGGTCAGGTGGGAAATCCATATTGGTATATTTCAGGAAATACCTTTTGTCAGATGTGTTTGAGTTTCATTAAACTTGATAGTTTAAATATTGTTAAGAGATACAAAAAAATGTTAATGAATTCCAATCTTTTCACAATAGGAATATGTTCACAATAGTCAAAATAGTTCAATTTTCAAAATAGATATGCGTTTGTCTTTCAACTTGAAAGTTTAATGAAAGTCAAATACACATCCGACGAAGGGTATTTTCCCTGAAATATACCACTATGGAGATTTTGGGAGATATTTTTTATGACTCTTTTTGACCTCATCTACATTAACCACTTAGTATGAATACTGTAAAACATGACAAGCTTTTGTATTTCATGTTGATATTCATATTGACCTTTACAGAAATCGATCTTTTAGGAATTAAGGAATTTTTTTTACTCCTTTTCACCCCAAACAGAGCATATTGCCACTTGGAATGCAATTTGTAATCATGTTTAATAGGAGACTGTGAGGAGTTGAGCAACAAAATATCTGTTCACATTACATTTAAACTTCTGTAGGTTAGTGCAGTTAAGGAAGCAAGAAACAGGAAGGGAATTCCAAAGTCTAGCAGTCTGAGAAAAAAAAAAAACTATTAAAGTAGAAGTCTTTCCGGCATTTAGGTACTTCAACAGTGAAGAGTTGGGATTTTGCTGCTTGTCAGGTTAGCTGGGGGTATGTACGCCGAGGGGAGATACAAGTATTATCAGTTCATCAGAGCACATTCCATTAAAGTACTTGTAAAACAGGCATAGAGATGCAATATTGCGGTGATGGGACAGAGGTTGGGGCTTGGCCGATAATGCAAGACCTATTAAATTTGAGACTCTTTTTTTTAACCTAGTCAAAGAGTGAGAGACAAGTGGTAGATGCACCATCCCAGGTGTAGCAACAATATGCCGTGCATGGGCAAATTGTGACTTAGTAAAAATATAGGATATTTTCTAGTAGGAGTAATTTTCTAGCACAGTAAAGCTAGCCCACATTCTTTGCAGTAGCTTTGGCAATGTCCTCAATGTATTTGTTCCAATTCATGTTGCCTGTGAATGTTAAGCTGAGAAGTTTGAAGGATGGACTCTCAGGTAGGGTATTATCATAGCAATGGTGGTTGAGAAAGTGTTTTATAATAGTTAAAAGAAAGAAAAAAGCTTTACACATAATTAGTCAGTTTTGCAGCATATAAACCCGTTAAGGTTATTTAATCCCAAAATACATTATTTATTGTAAACCATTCATTGAAGAAAAGTTGATATTTTACCAATAACTTGGGAGAAAATTTCTTGTTCATATGTTAATAGAGGAGAATTGGACATAATTGTACCCATTAGAATTGTAACATATATATACGACAATTCCAGAGTCCATGACTGTATCCATTTCACCAATTACATACACGCTCATTTTGCATATGGAAACATTAAATGATTAATCACATTTCTGAGTTTTTTACATAAAGGTTCATTTTTTTGTATTATTTAAATTCTTCTGGTTACTGCTCTCATCTTGAATGTTATTTTCATAACGATTTGGTCAATATAACATCCAATATTCTTCAAGTGTATCGTGTCAAACTCAGGAATTTTTTTATTGAACTTGGGAATTTCAAACAGAACCTTTTATTTTATCTACGGGAGTAGAATGTTTTTGTTCCATCATCCATGACTGTTGGGGGTTACATCGATTGAAACATGATGAAAATAACATTCAAAATGGGCACAGTAGTCTGAAGAATCGAAATAATATGAAATGATGAATTGTTGTTGAATTACGTGCTACTAAAAAAAAAAAATTTTTTTTTATTAAAACAAGATGCTTTAATTATTAACAAAAAACATGAAAATAAAAATAGAGAAAAGGATCAAATATTATGAAAGAAATTAACTTTTCTTTGTTGATTTTAAAATTTGCTGATTTAAAGAAAAATTAAAGAAAAACATTTCATATCTCTTTGAATAAAAAATATTTTCACAAAGGATTTCCCAAACTAAATTTATTACACAATTGGATTTTTTTCTAATAGAGTGATATATTTGTCTAATAAAATTATTTGTCAAATAGAATGATATATTCGTCAAATAGAATGATATATTCGTCAAATAATAAGATATATTTCTCTAATAAAGTGAGATATTTGTCTAATAGTGACATATTTCTAATAGTGACATATTTGTCTAATAGTGACATATTTCTAATAGTGATAGAGTGATATATTTTTCAAGTAAAATTATATTTTTTTAATAGAATATTATTTTCAAATAGACTATTTTTTTTCTCATAGAATTATGTATTCTGATATATTTTTCATAATAAATCGTCAAATCAAGAATGGAACTAACCGAAAACATTTTAATAAATTCAATTAATTCATTAATGGTAAAACATTGAATTTACAATAACCTTTTTTGAATGTTTCTAATAAAATCTTTAAAAGAATTTTACCTGATATATATATATATATATATATATTATCAGGTCAAGAACTTTTTTTTGGATTCTCTTGAGTTTTTTTTTTACCAACCCTCTCTGACATTGCTGTCAACAGGTCCTCCCATCTTCTACAAGCGTAGGTGCAATGACGTCTTACAACAGATTTTTTGCAATGTATTTCACAATTTGGTGCCCATCACAAGTTCCGACTTACTTCTCCAGGAATAATCAGCAACCTGAAGTCTTCCTTTTTTTACAAAAACTGAGATATGAGGTGGGTCTCCATATAAGCATTTATTGGCTGTGTATTTTTCCATGCTGATGTTCAATACAAAATGCATGTTGAGTGATGTTTTGTCAATGTCTGTAGAGCAAAATAGATTTTGATTGTAGCCTTAAAAAAATACATCTTTCGATGGTTAGAAAGGAACTACTTTCAGATAGTGTGTAGTTCATCAAGAACTCCCCAGGCTTTGTCTTTGTGGATTTGAAGTTTTTCAGTTAACTGGATGTTGCGTCTGAGTTATACAAATTACTAGATAGACTTGATGTTGTTACCATTTTGGGGCTTAATTTCTCCTTTTTAATTTTAGATTGTGTTAAGTACCCCTCCCTCTCTTAAGAAAAATATCATGACGATGACGAAGGATGGAGGGAGCATTGCTTGACTATCGAAACAATAAGTAAAGAAGATAACTATTGATGATGACAAAAGTCCAAGAATATAATTGAGGTAAACAATAGTAGTTGCAGACAAAAATGAAATATTAATTATTTTGAATTTTCTAATGGAAACAATAAAAATACTGGTGCTCATCATCTTAGTTGGTTTGTATCAGGAAAAGCACCAACCTATGAAAATTTTGTTTTGCTTCACTTAACGAAATTAATTACAAAGTAAATTTGTTCAACTTCAGTGAAGTTTGAATGTTGAAAGATTGCAATGAAGTTCACTAAAGATTGTTAAGTTTTTTTAAAGATGACATATTGAGCTGTGTTGTGTCCAAGAAAGATAATAGAAATCAAAATGAATGAGGAAAGAAGGCAAGATGAAAGCTATTTTGGATTAGAAATGAAAAAGGAAATGGTATTGTTTTTTTTGCAGAGAAATGAGCAGATGAACTGATTGATGTTAATCGTCTAAGTCAGGAGTCTCCAAAGTTTTCAATCAGAAGGTGGGAGACCTTTTTAGAGTTATGCGGGCCAAAATAAAAAAAATTGCCTAATACAGTTTTGCTCGTTAGCTTTGCTTTTTAGTGAAACTTGTTCTCCAAACCCTCATTTTTTTTAATCATTTTCTGAACAAAAAGAAAAAAGCAACTATTTTCACACATTTCCATTTTTAACATTTTTCCTAAATATTTTTATGTTTTTCATAAATAACTCTGTGGGCCAAATTAAAATCTTTGGTAGGCCGGATCTGGCCTGTGGGCTATAGTTTGGAAACCCCTGGTATAAGTGATCAAATTATAATGTTAAAGTTAATGGTTGATGAGAAAATGTTCATAGCTTTGTTTGCTCGAACATGTGGGTTGTGTGAAAGATGAGATTTACAATAGGTTTATTACAGAAATTGTTGAAAGTTCAAGACATGCCAACATCTAAAACAGACATTAAGATGATTCTGATGAGGATGAAACTAAGTTAATTTGTAAAATATGTTTCTTGTTTAAGTTTGGGAAAGCTTGGGGTTTGAGTGATCTCAAATTTAGTGGCATGCTAAAGATGTTCCTTTCATCTGTTAGTATATGTGGAGTGCCAAAAATACACTTTGTCTAACATATCCAATATATTTCATTAGCATGAGATGTTCTTAAGGTAGACGTGCAAACTAATGGGAAGCGTGCAGGAATTGCATCAACGATGACAAGGTTAGTTGTGTTTGTTTTTTTTTGTTGTTAGTATTTACAACTACAAGAAATCTACTGGCATATCAAGACTCACATCTTTTTCAAAGCCTCTATTTTCATGACCACTCACAGAAATTTGTTGCAAAGTGGCAAGGTTTTTCATGTGCCTCATTTTCTCTTTCATTTCCTTTGGATAAGGCGTTGGGCACCGACTTAGTTTACCCTGAAATGGCAGAGAGAAAATGGAAAAAAAGAAAGAAAAAGATAACACATTTTTTCCAAATATAAAATAAAACCAAAACGGAAACAAATTTAAAAGTTTCCCGATCTTTTTAGAGATTATGTTTTGTATAATTTCAATATCGATGTTTTCTTTTTGTTCACCCTCACCGTCAAAATTTTAATAACATATAAGTTATCACAATTTTAACTTAGAAATGCCGTCTATGGGCTTTGTAGGGGTTACGTCAATTATTGATACATTTAAACAGAGTTCGTATAACAATGTCTAACTAGAGAAAGATAAAGACAACACCTTTCGTTGAAAAAAAAAAAAGTTAACATAATCCTTCTTTTTTTTTTCGAAACTTATATATGAGTCAACGACAATTTAAATTCCAAAGTCAAGCAATAATAAAAAAAAAAATGAAGCAATTGACAGTCAATTTCAAGATGGTTCGTATAATGTAGATGTACTAGCACAATAACGCAGATCAATTTGAGGAATTTCGTCATTTTTCTTTTTCTACAATTGCTTGTTGATAATGGACTCCCAAAATCATTCAATAGGTGTGAACTGGTTGGGATCTTAACAGCATCTGGCTGGCTGACTAATACCCAAAATAATTGTTGCTTTTATCTTTTGCGCTAGAGTTGATTAGGTTTTTTATTCAACTTGATTGGCCACTTGTCATCCTTCATCAGAATGCTCTGCTGTTACCTGTTTTGGGTGGTAACGATCTTGGATTGTCACAATAAATACAATTTTTGAAGGCCAAACTGTTTCAAAAGTGGCCAAATTTATGACATCTGCCTTTAAAAATGCCAATCTGGCAATCCTTGACAAGAATATGAAAGTGAACGCTTTTTTCTGTAGGCTCATCTTCAAATATGTCATTATAATAATAACATATGTCATTATGATAATAACGTATGATCATTATAATAATAACATATGATCATTATAATAATAACATATGTCATTATAATAATAACATATGTCATTATGATAATAACATATGATCATTATAATAATAACATATGTCATTATAATAATAACATATGATCATTATAATAATAACATATGTCATTATAATAATAACATATGATCATTATAATAATAACATATGTCATTATGATAATAACATATGTCATTATAATAATAACATATGTCATTATAATAATAACATATGTCATTATAATAATAACATATGTCATTATAATAATAACATATGATCATTATAATAATAACATATGATCATTATAATAACATATGTCATTATGATAATAACATATGATCATTATAATAATAACATATGTCATTATAATAATAACATATGTCATTATAATAATAACATATGATCATTATAATAACATATGATCATTATAATAATAACATATGTCATTATCATAATAACATATGTCATTATCGTAATAACATATGATCATTATAATAACATATGATCATTGTTTTAATGGTATGAGAAAGGAACTCTTAGTAATTTTGACGTGCAGTGATTCTTCACTGGAGAAAATCAGTAAAACAATATGCAAAAAAAAAGAGAACAATTGAAAGGAATAGGGGAGGAGGAGAACATTGTCTAGCAAAAGGTGATGGACTGAAAGAGTAAATAAAAGATTTTCTCTTATGTGATTTCATGATTTGTATTGAACTATGTAGCACAATATTATCTTCTGAGTATTTATTAGTACTTCTTAATTTATCTCACTTGGGTCAGTTCTATATTTAAAATATGATGGATACTATTTTCATAGAAGTGTTAATAAACTCATATTTGCTGTGTGTCATTGATTTTTCTGTTAAAAATGTTTTTTTTGTGCTATTCAGAAAAATATCAGCTTTATCAAAACATTTGCTGATTCAATATATTTCTCATTCCAGGGAATTTTGACAGATCCTGCTAGTTATTATAATTAAAAGAAAAATATTTTAAAACTGTAAAGACTATAATTAATTATTAATCTTATTAAATTTTAGAAATATAAAATTAAAAAAGATCATTTTTAGATACATCCACATATTTTCATAAGATGCTTCGTCCATTGTTCCATTCATCTGATTGTCATTGTTAACTTTAAAAAAATTTTGCCACAGAGACGTAAGGGGCTGCTGTGAATTAGCGGCTATGTTTACAGGGACACTAACATTCTAAGTAGGGAGTTGAGCAGCGAGATGTTTGTTCACATTTCACTTAAATTTCTGCATGATAATAGTCAGGAGAGCAGAATACAGTGAGAGAATTCCAAAGTCTTACAGTTCAACAGTTCAAGGGAAGAAACTTTCAGAATCGATGGCTGTCCGACGTCAGAGCACCTCTACAGTGAAAGTGCTGGATTTTACTGCTTTGGGTATTTGCGTTGAAGAGGATCACCAGTTTTATGAATTTGGAGCACATTCCATTAAAGTACTTATAAAACAAACATGGAAATGCAACATTGCAGAGATGGGACAGGGGTTGGAGATTGGTGTATAGTGCGGGACCTATTAGATTGCTGATTCATTTCTGAACTTTGTCCAATAGAGAGAGAGAGAGAGAGAGAGAGAGAGAGAGAGAGAGAGAGAGAGAGAGAGAGAGAGAGAGAGAGAGAGAGAGAGAAAGACTAATTGTTGACGCACAGGCCCAGATGTGGCAGCAATATTCCATGTATGGGCGAATGGTGGTTTTGTAGAGATAGAGGATGCTACATTGTTAATTGCAGATAGATGTAACTACTTTTAGATAGGGCCAAGCATCAATAGAAGAGGCTCTGTCCAACAAACTACAGTTTGAAACAACACTTTCATCGTTAAGTATGCAAAACTGTTTAAACGTTGTCTTAAGGAGAATAGTTTCCCATCTCCCTGGAAAATTTCATCAGTATGCCCTGTATTTAAGAATTCAGGTGATCGCTCATCCCCCTCTCAGTACAGGCCAATAAGTCTCCTGTGCGTCATGAGTAAGTTGCTGGAATCTGTGTTAAATACAGAAGTAATCAACCATCTCAACAAAAATAACCTTCTTAGTGACACTCAATATGGTTTCCGTTCTGCTAGATCTACAGCAGATGTGCTTACAGTTATATCTCATAGGATTAGCAAATCTCTCGACGGAGGCAACCTTTCTAGGGCAATTGCTCTTGACATATCTAAGGCCTTTGAAAGGGTATGGCATAAAGGTTTACTTCATAAGATCACTAGCTATGGTATTGCTGGAAATGTCTTCTCAATTATTAAATCATTTCTTTCTGATAGGTTCATAAGAGTAGTAGTTGAGGGGCAAAAATCAGAAGCTCACAGTATTAATGCCGGTGTCCCTCAGGGGTCCATCCTGGGCCCAACTCTTTTCCTGATCTACATTAATGATCTTCCAAATCACATCCTTACATCATTTGTAGACATTTATGCTGACGACACTACCATTTATGGTAGCACATCTAAGACAGTAAACGACCAAGTTCTCTCCAATTCTCTCTCCTCTGATCTTGAGCACGTAGTACAATGGGGTAAGGAGTGGCTGGTTACTTTTAATGCATCTAAAACCAAGCTTCTCTCTTTACATCATCAACATTCTGATCCACATCTGGCATCAATTGAAATGAATGGCTCTCGTCTTCAGGAGGCCTCAAGTTTTGACAAGCTTCTTGGCTTGACCATTACTCCTGATCTTAAATGGAACACGTACATCAAATCTGTTGCCAAGGCCGCTGGAAAAATGGTGGGATTTTTCTATCGATCCGGTAGATATCTCACTGCTGATGCTATTCTCTATCTATATAAAAGCCAGGTACGTCCAAGGATGGAATACTGTTGCCACATCTGGGCAGGAGCTGCTAGAAAGGACTTGGCCTGCCTTGATAGAGTTCAAAATAGACTTTGTAGCCTCATAGGAGATGTCCTTTTCTCTTCCTTTCAACCTCTATCTCACAGAAGAGATGTTGCGAGTTTGTCTCTGATGTATCGTTATTTTCATGGAAAGTGTTCGACTGAGCTTCAATCTATGGTCCCCCCTCACCAAACTTTCACAAGAAACACTCGTCTAGCTGTAAACACTATCAATAATTCCCCCCACTCTTTATCTGTGCCTAAACCTAAACGTAGATTCCATGAACAAAGCTTCTTTCTTAGAACTGCACGCCTGTGGAATTGTCTTCCGTTTTCCTGCTTTCCGGCTGACTACAATATGGTTGTGTTCAAGTCTAACGTAAATAAGTTCTTGATGAGCCGTTCCATATAAGTTATCAAATTTACCAAATTTTCATTACTAATGATTACTATATTGTCCAATTTCTACTGTACACTCTTTAACCCTTATCCTTGAGTGGCCTCTTGGCCTTGATAATGTGGTGATGCCTATGTAAAAAAAACAAAAAAAAACAAAAAAACGAATGGACATCTCTTAAGAATGGATCCATTCTTGTTTCATTGAAGTTTAGACTTAAGAGATGCAACAATGGAATTTAAAACCAATTTTATCTGTGTTAATATTCTGGTGCTTTTAAAACCAAATATTTTTAAATGTATCACAAAATTCAGATTTTTATTTTTTCATAATTCTGACTGAATTGATATTAAGCAGGTCACATGATTGCGTTTTTTTGTTTTATGTATCATTGGTAATTTGTGATATGATACAAATGTTTTTTTTGTTTTATGTATCATTGTGATATGATACAAATGTAATTTGTGATATGATACAAATGTAATTTGTGATATGATACAAATGTAATTTGTGATATGATACAAATGTTTTTTTTGTTTTATGTATCATTGTGATATGATACAAATGTAATTTGTGATATGATACAAATGTTTTTGTTTTTTTCAAGAGATAGAAAAAGTAGAAAAAGTAAATTACATCAACTTCCTCATCTTCGCTGACCGCAAAATGTATCTGTTGTCGTTTTAATCGTTCTTCCTCCCACGCTGAAGCATGGAAACTGGAACTGTCGTTTAGAGATTCTGATGAAAAAAGAAAAAAAAATACAGTGAAATCATTCAAATAATAAATATGCATGAAAATATAAGTCCCCTATACTTAGGGCACTTGGTGGCATTATCAGTCATGTTAATGGAGTCTGAGTATTTCAGCATAATATTCTCCTAACCAGCTAGATCCTACCTGGTAGTTACATCTATTTTTAGAGAATTATTGCACAAACAAACCAAGCTTTAACAGATTGGTTGAAATTGTTCATTGTACGATAGAGAAGTTATTCTACCTGGTGTTGTATTTTTTTTTCCTTCTCTTCATTCCCTTTCAAAAAGCAAGATTGACCAAGATGCACAACTTGATCGATTGGATGGGATCATCTTCAAAAGTTGAGCTGTTAAATGACAGGGCCGCTGATAATGATGATAATCTTTTCCTTCATTTAAAAGAAAAGAAAACAACATACAACCATAAAACTGCATCTATATACAATGGTGAAACATAGATGAAAAATTAACCCATGTATTTCGATTAGGAGATATTCATAATGTATTACTTCCTATTTACTTGCCTCTCCATGAGGGCAAAGTTAGACACAAGGCCGATTTTTAATGAGGGGAAAATCCAGCTTCACAAAAAAGAGGCACTCTGGATTGAAACAAAAATAAAATCTAGAAATATTTCTAAATATTTCTAAAATTAAAACAAAAATAAATCTAGAAATATTTCTCCTCCACTGACCAAGTACAGAATAGACTAAGTATGGCATCAGAACCGATACTAAACTTTGTTTCTAGCCAAAAGGCCAAAGACATTTTTTGTAATGGATAAGTTGAATCTAATCTATACAACTAAACATGGATATAATTTTAAAGATTCTAAAATATTACTTAATAAACCGAAAAATAACTTTCCTTTGAGGTGCGGCTAAGAAAGACATCAATCATACTGTCTGCAACACCAAAGAATGATCTGACTGCCAGGATGAAACTGGAATTATGATGTCATTTGAAGAAATACATAAAGGCCACATGCTCAAAGTTCATGTCGTCCTCTAATTGAGCTGTATTTGGCAGAAAATCCTCTAAAAATTTTTTTAGCCAAGATTTTTTTATTTTTTTTCATTGTAAAAAGTGTCAAATTGCTCTTGAACATGCTATATATATATATATATATATATATATATATATATATATATATATATATATATATATATATATAGTGAATGAATGACAAAAGTATCTGTTTCGCAGCATAAAATTATTCACTTAATTATTTTATCGATTAGTGAATCTATGTTGCCCTTAACTCATCAAAAGAAATAGCAACAATCAATTCATCAAAAGGAAATAAAATGCATTTTGACATGATTGGAATAAATTGGAAGAGAAGCTGTAATACCTTATAATCTGTTGCTCCTAATAATATATTGCTCTGTAAATTGCTTCTTAAACAAGGATTGGTATATATTATAAGAAAAAAGTATATTACCACAGAAATAAATAAATATATATATATATATATTGCTAATGGAAGTATTAACATATGGGAGGGAAGCAAGTATATTTCCCCTAACCCCCACTGTACTATATATATATATATATATATATATATATATATATGTTTATGGGAAAATATGCTTTTTCAATTACATTTCACCCTTTATTGTTACCAATTGTTTTGATTATGAAGCTCAATGTATGTTAAATTAAAAATCTTGGAATTTGGAATATAGCTGTTTTGTCATCCATATATATATATATATATATATATATATATATATATATATATATATATATATATATATATATGTTGCTAATGGAAGTATTATCATATGGGAGGGAAGCGAGAATATTTCCCCTAACCCCCATTGTATTATATCTGTAACCTAGCTCCCTTTTCTTCAAAATACCTAGGTATAAAAAGGGTTTAAACCTCTCTTTCTATATATAAAAAATAATTTTATAAAATCAACAATAGGTTCTCTACAGGGCAATGTAAATTACAATGTATTGTGAAGTAAGTCACTGCTAGAGGCATGTGAAGCTTCCTCCCGGTGCACTGCGATGGGTCCCCAAACTGAACAGGCAATCAATTGATTTGATTGAAAAATGGTTGATTTCATCAATTTTGATAACAATCAAATATGGAAGTGTGAAATATTCGATGATCATTTAATCTTGAGCACCATTGGATCTCCCTATATATATATATATATATATATAAACACACACACACAAAGTACTAGTGTAATTATGATTGCAAGAATTAAGAATGGATGGAGTATGAGTTTAGCAAACTTCTGGCATTACTAACCAGCAGAGCATTACCATTCTATACCAAAGGAATAGTCTATCAGATGTGCATGCAGAGTGATAATGTATGAAACTGAAACCTGGCCAGTAAAGATTAAGAATATAAATTGCATGAGAAGAAATGATGCAAGAATGATATGATTTCAGATGAAGATTAAATCTGGAGAGTATAGGGAAATATGTGCAGTAGACTTTAATGTTTTGGACACGTTGAAAAAAATGGATAGTTCTGGAGTTAGTAGATGCAGAACACTAGAGTTAGCCAGATCAGTTCACAGTAGAAAACCAAAGAGAACATGAGATAAAATGATAAAAATGGACCTGATGGAAAGAGGGATAAATGAATACCTGGACAGAGATAGATTAGTTTGGAAGTAAATTTTTTAAAGCCATTTAATGCATGCTAGCATGCAAAATGAACGTTAAATCAAATATGATGGCAATGAGAAATAAATGTGAATTATTAGTCATCAATCGAGCTCTGGTTTAATCATTTGAATAAGAAAAATATGAATTTGTAAAGCCAGTTTTTCTTTTATCTAGGAAGAATATAATTGTTAAGAATTCGTCTAGAAATATGATGTAATTAAAATGGAATTTTTTCAACAATATTCTCAATTTCAAAAACTAGATTTTTAAGATTTATTTTTTAATTAAAAATATATAGAAAAATCCTGTGAGAAGCAAATGTTGATTAAATCCATTTTAATATATATATATATATATATATATATATATATATATATATATATATATATATATATTATTTTACACCCCCCCCACACACACAAGCAAAAATATCTGTGCTTTGCATGGGACTTTGCTGTACACACTTCGCAAGCATCTTGCACTAATTGGATGTTGTAAGAGGCGCACCAAATATGACTTTGACCTTGACCTTGAAAAATGTTGTGCACAATGCCTAGGTCAGAGACCATCATCATGTCAGATTTGGTCCTAATCAGCCTAGTTGTGTGAGCTGTACGAGAGTATATATACATAAGATATGAACTTGAACTTTGACCTTTACTTTGGAAAATGTTGTGCACCATCCCTAGGTGGGGGACCATCATGCCAGGTTTCGTTGTGATATCAGTCGAGTGTTGTGAGCTGTAGGAGAGTTGTGCACACAGACACACATGAATGCTATTACTTTATATATATAATTAAATAATAATTATGCGTTTTATACTTACAGACACTACTGTTTAGTGCTTATGCAATCATCAGTGTAGGAAGTGACAATTCCTACTATTTAAGAGATTAAAACCCAGCTATCAAGCCACCTTTGACTCCGTTTGCTTTACCTCCAGACGACGAATCAATTGCCACAGGAATGAAGGGAATTAACTAATAAATGCACAATTCGGGCGTAGATATCCAGAGTGTTCGAACAACGGAAGTCATGAACGTTGCATAAACGCAAGTTGACTGCATCTTAGTTTATAATTCCTAGATAGTGCCCATCCTAAAATATTCTTAAAGGGGCTTGATAATTACAATTAAATGATGTTCTTTTATACTATAGACACTAGCGCTTCACGCTTATGCAATCACACCCTGCATAGACACATATTACAGCAATGGCTGAAGCCAAAAAACAATCAACTAAATCGAACCTTCATTTTTCTCTGTTCTTTGAGGAAACAAATAACAAGTAAGGATTTTTCTGCCAGTCAGAGGATCTTTGTCCGATTGCAATTGTACAAGAGGCCTCGTCTGAAATAGAAACAGCAAACACGTATTTAGTAAAAAGCAATAATAAATTCACAATCCTTCAAATTTCAAGAAAAACCCTTTAACATTTAATTTAGATTGCTTTTTTTCTGGATTATTTTAAATACTCTTCTCACCAACCTTCTTCAGCTCCATATTGTCGAACGCAGAAATTGATACGGAATTTTATTTTATTTATAAAACATGCCATCCAAACTTCATCCTTCTATTTCATTTGGGAGCCACAGTATCTGGAGCGATCTCAAAAACTTACAATGTGAATGGTCCCTGGACTCCACACAAAATCCATGAACAAAGATTGAAGATCATCAACCTGTATCTGCTGGAATGTATGTAACTGCATAGAGACCACATCCTCACAACATCATATGCAGCAACTGCATCTGTAGAGAGAATTCTTTGTAGAAACTCAAAGAAGCTGTACTGTCTCAGTCTGTTCCGCAGTGCAGTGACCTAAACCAAAAAGACACTTTTCGACAATTTAGCCGAAGTGGTCTCAGATTTTGGCCACATTATTGAAAAGCTTCTTTTTTGGTTTGGTCGTTGCACCACAGAACAGGCTGTTAGAAGCCAATGGTCAGGCAACAGATGACCGAAACAGATAAATTGAGCAGCAAAGGATGCGTGGAGATACTTTTCGGTCGTGAAACATCAATCAGAATTTAAAAAAAACTTCTGAGGAGTTTTTTTTCACCACATCGTAAAATTGTTTTCTCCACGGAATCCAGCAACATAGTCGATTTCATCTCATCAGAAGAAATTCTTTGTCCATGTTTTTACTTCTACTTTTACTTACAATCTACCAGGTAGTGACGATATCTATCATATCCAGGTTTAAAGCTACTTTAGAAAATACATTCAGATGGTCTATTGGTGTTTTTTTGTTTTTTTTTACAAGGGAATCACCACTTATCAAGGCCTGAAAGTCACTCGAGAATAAGGATTAATGAGTGTAAGATGATTGGTAAGACAACAGCACAATGATCAGTAATGGTGGAAATTGGGTAGAATTTAATTATTTAAGACGACAGCTCAACAAGAACCTATTTAGATTGAACTTGGAAATTATCACATTATAGTCAGTTGGGAAGCAGACCAACTGTATAGAATTCCACATATGAGCAGTTTTAGGAAAGAAATTTTGTTCATGGAATTTGCGTGTAGATTTAGGCACAGATAGAAAGTGGAGTAAATTGTTGACAGTGGTTGTAGCTAGACGAGTGTTTGTGAATGTTTTTGCAAGAGGGGGATAGACTGAAGCTCAATTGAGCACTTGGTGTACACATCTGTCATTTTACATGACTTGTTTCATTGTGTGATTTTTTTTTTTTTTTAATAAATTTGATTTGAAAAAAGAGATTCAAACTGATTTTGTGTTGTCTAATCCATATTATTGATTAACCATTTTGAATTCTCTTCTAGGAACAATTCATTCTACTTAATTTAGTATATAACATATTCTTCATATATGGAAGTGCTACGATTTAGTGCTAATGTATAAAAATTGTGGGCTCATCATTCTGTTGTAACTACTGCACATGTTTAATCAACATCCTTGGACAAGCTATGAATGCATATATCTTCCCTTCAACTATGGATTAAATAGTCAGGTAGACTAGACTCTCAGGCATTGCTTGAGCAACTATTCTTTCTTTGCTTATCCAAGCAGTTTTTAGCCATCGTAGACTTGTTCTTGCCACTGAAACTCCAACAATGCCAGTTCAGAAGAGATGAGGTTGAGGATTGTGCAACCCTTGATTCACTATAGATTCCCCATGCAGAGAACCTTAAAGAAATCTCAAGTATTTTCATGATCATTATGCAACAGATCAATTTACAAAAGTCAATCAATTAATTGCTGTTGCTAGCTGCACATTATTTATTCACTCATTCCACTCAGATAAAGGGGAAATAACTCTCCTTAATTAATCCTGGAAAGAGCATTAATTTAGACATAGCATGTGAAAATACATGTGAAAAAAGATACAAAGTTTTTTTTTTTTTCGCTATTCTTTAAATAAATACATAAATAATAATAATAATAATAACAACAACAACAATAACAACAACAACAATAATAATAATAATAACAATAATAACAACAACAACAACAATAATAATAATAATAACAATAATAATAATAATAATAATAATAATAATAATAATAGTAGTAGTACATATACAGTATGGCACTTATGGTGCAATGATTTACATACAAATCCCGAAAAGAAGATGAAATATTCCCAAAATCACATTATTTGATCAAGTAGTTTGTTTTTTTGGGTTTTTTTTTTAAGAAAATTAAATTTTACAAGTAAACCAGTTATGTTTTTGTTGGCCATAATGGAAATCCGATGAAATAAATAAAAGAGAGAGAACTCATTTCGAAGTGTTGAGGTCAAAATCAACATTATGTTCAATACAGTTTAATAGTATGCATGCAGCGACCCTGTTGTTTATATCAGCATCAGCGACCATTAGCTCTCCGAATTGTAGAACCATGGTAATCGTGGGAAGGCAAGTAGTTTCCTGTTGCTTTCCGTCTTGATTTGAGGTGTATTTTCCGCCCCTCCACCCCATGAGTTAAATGCACTCCCAGATACCAACCTGGAAATTTCTACAACTTGGCGTAGTACATACAGTGCTTAGCTTTCACAAATGGTCACCCATCTGGTATTAGCCAGGCTCATCGTTGCTTAAATTTGGTAATCTGGCAAGAACCGCTGTGTCAACGTGATTGTGCTATTTAGTTATAACATTGCTAAAAATCATAAATTTTGATTTTCTTCGTTTGAAAAAAAAAAAAAAAAACCTATTTAATCAATTTACATGATTTTTGGAATATGACAGCTTCGTTCTGTGATAAGTATGTACATCATAAAGATTTTTCTGCATTTTTGTTGTTTTATAATAAGTGTAATTCTGAATAAACACTAAAAAAAAAAAAAATAATAATAACTTTAATGTTTTTTTTTTGTTTTTTTTTTTACAGAAATAGAATTCACATCAATTCAAGTAGAAATTATTTTGAAGCACAATAGTTGGGATAGATGCCCACACAGATTTTACAATTAAAAGGGGGAAAAAAAAAGGAATTTTACTAAATTATAAAAAATGAAAACTAAAGAAATGTGGCATTGTTCAAGACGTATTGGAAAATGGTAAAAATCAATACAAAGGATGTAATTAAGCCGAGCAAAATAG
The DNA here is from genome assembly GCF_053919585.1 of Euprymna scolopes. Classification (NCBI taxonomy): domain Eukaryota; kingdom Metazoa; phylum Mollusca; class Cephalopoda; order Sepiida; family Sepiolidae; genus Euprymna; species Euprymna scolopes. Next base: position 15,537,992 of record NC_136488.1, on the reverse strand, counting down.
AAGAGGGGAAAAAAATTGCCAATGTTCTACTGACCTGGTTCTCTGTCAGCCATAATGCTTGCAGTTCTTTGAGTTTTACAATACTAAAAGGCAAATGCTTCAATTGATTATCACTTAAGTTGAGCACACGTAGGTGAGGAATTCGGCCAATTTCATCAGGAATGTACTTCAGTCTATTGCTCCTTAAAGACAGAACTGTGATTCCATTACAACTGCCAATCTAGATGGAAAGAGAAGCAGGAAAATGAACCAACAATCAAGATAAGTTAATGCTGTTTGCTGGAAGCATTGTTTAGCATGTATATAAACGAAATTTAGATTTATAGAAGGCAATACAATACAGATGTATAACGGATCAACACAAACAGAAGCAAATTAAGATATAACAGGTGAATAAGCAATGCAAATTCATCTTTATTAATACAATATATATATGTGTATCTGTTTATATTTTGTATGTATTGTGTTATTAGTTGTGTCAGCATGGTCAGAGAAGAATTTGTCTTATAATATTTCAGAAAAATCTCTCTTCATCAAAAATGTGTTCAACTTCCAAATGTATATATTATGGCTATTGTAGAAATAAGCAATTTTGCAGAAATTGGAAATCTAATCAATTATATTATTTAAAATTAAATAAATTAAATAATTTAAAATAAAATATAGGGCTTGCCTTGATACTCAATATTATTTGTTTTATTTCTAACTAGCAGAAACTGTGGAAATTCCACAGCGGACTCTTTTATATGTAAATTATTGATGTTGGAATTCTGTGGATGTTCAGTGTAAATGGAGATGCTCTGATATTATTGTAGCTCTTTTGTTAAAACTGCAAAAGTATTTATCTAAGCTAGCAGGGACACCCGGCATAACCCAGTCATAAAATATGTTTAAATATGATATTTTAATTTATGCAGATTTTTAAAATATTATTATAGAGTCAATTTTCTATCGATTCTAATCTTCTTGTAAATATACAATAAAGGTGACACAATTTTTCCCCTCTCGACGTAAGTACCTTAGGTTGACAACAAGAGATGACACATAAAAAATTACAATGTTTCTGTCATTAGCCATTATATCATCTAGCTATAGACCACAATTATATACAAATTATTTTGTAATATTAAAAAATTACATTTAGTATGAGGAGTGCCATGACCATCATCATCCTAACCTAAAGAGGAAGTAGCAAAAATTTCACCCTCACTTTACCGACTACTCTTATGACACCATTCTACACCGAGTTCTTTTATACTTTTACATACTTTACCTGGGTTTTAACCGTCATTAACTGATTACATATTTCTTACACATATGCATACTCTTAGACCTTACATCTGACACAAAAATTAATTTTCCCATTTAATTTTCCGGTGCCGCTGATTGGATAAGTATTCATTCTACAATTCCCACATTTGGTTATTCCACCAAATAAATGAACACTTACCAACTATTAAACACGCTGCCATTTTTTGGTACGTGCACTATAATCTTACGCGTTACTTATTATTCATGGGTTTGTTCTGCTTATACACTCTGACCTTAGATTATTTACTTGTGAAAATATTATACTCCCAAAACATAAATGCTGACCAGCTATGCCATACAACTCCTGTTTATAGGCACTTGGAGGGAGGGGCAGTTACAGATAGAGAGATACAGAGAGTGAGAGAGTGGGAGTGAGAGAAATAAGCTATTTTTATTTGTACCGGAGCTGAAGTCAATGTTTATGATTGTAAATCAAAAAATATTTGTGTGATAAATCTGTCTGTCATACCGCTGCATTTGTATTTTCTGAAGATTAAAATTGATGTTTATTTTTACAAGAATGTTTCTACATTTATCTAGCGTTAAATATCCATGTTATACAACAGGGATGAAGTTGCTCAATTGATATAATCCGACGGTTTGCATCGTTCGCCGGGCGTTGCCTACCAAGAATCACGGAAAAACAGACTTAAAACTGTAGAAGCAACGAAGTTTGACAATGAGTACATGATTTTCTTTATTTTTTTTATATTAAAAGCATTGAACAATACAAACTACAATTTTGGGTACTTATGTATTTTTGGTACTGTGCTGAAATAATATCGTTTTTATTTACAAAGCTATTTAACCTTCGGGAGGGGAGGGCGTTTGGTCAATATTCCAAACATTGTGATTTTTTTGGGTTTTCTTTGTGTATGCAAAGTTATTTGTTTATTTTTCTTACGACCTACCCAAGCGTAGTATAAACACACCCTACCTCCCTATGTTAAGAACGGCTTTTGAAATAAACAGCCCAACCTCCCTGTGTTAAGAATGGCTTCTGAGGTTGGGGGGGGGGGTCATTCCGAAACCCATTCTTAACATGGGGAGGTTGGGGTTGTTTATAATACACTGGCACAATAATACTCTACCCTTTCTGTGAATTTTCCTTATTAAAATCATTCCTTTACTTTTTTTAATTATTATTTTTAATGTTTGCTCGCGTTTCTTTTTGCTCAATCGATATAATCCGATGGTTTCTGTCATTCGCCAGGCGTTGCCTACCAAGAATCACGGAAAAACAGACTTAAAACTGTAGAAGTAACAAAGTTTGACAAGGAGTACATGTTCTTTTTTTTTTTTTTATTAAAAGCATTGAACAATACAAACTACAATTTTGGGTACTTATGTATTTTCAGTACCATGCTGAAATAATACTGTTTTTATTTACAAAGCCATTATAACTTTCAGGAGGAGAAGGTGTTTTGTCAATATTGAAAAAATTAGCATGAAACTCGAATTTAACCTGAAAACACTATTTACAAATAGCGCGATACCAAAAATGCATGACCAAAGTAAAAAATGCATATTTTTTTCTAGATTTCTTAAACATGGGTATGTCTACGGCTTCACAAACACCACTACATTATTTTTGTATGCTGTAAAAAATTTGTAAAAATTATTAGCAGTTCATTGAAAGCTTCTTCTTTTAAATGATAAAAAAGTTAGGATGATAATATTAAATTACATTTACATAGTTTTACGTACGGGGGGGGGGGGTACATATTACTATTACACTTATTAAAAAAATAAAACAACTGATTAGGCTATTTTGGCAGTAAAGACCTTAGTAATTTAATATTTGGCCAACAACAAAAATGACAACCGTATTTGAAATTTTTACTGAGGAGGGGTGCATGCTACCACCAGGCAACGCCAGTTAACGGATCCTGTTAGTATATTATAAAGTTATGATTTCAAAAATAAAAAATATATCCATATGACTTGGGTGCATCAGCTTAAATAGAATTTGAAACAAAACTTATGAAGAAAAAAAATAAATAAATGTATATAACTTGAGTTCCTTCAGCTATAATTAAAATCGAAATCAAAACTTATGAAGAATTCTTGGTAAAATTATTTATTACAAGAAATGGAAGATCATAAATAACTTTTCCTATCAGTGATAGACATGGCTGATAATATCATTTCCAAGAGTCTGAAATTCAAACTCGTCAGTCTAACATTCATAGGTAACATGAATTGGAATAAATACATAGAAGATACTGCCAAGTTCGCTGCATTGAAGGTGGATTTCTTTACTTAGCTAGAAAACTTCTTGCACTTACAAATATCTTATATCTCGATAAAGCCATCATTTATCCATGCCTTAAGTATTGTTGCCACATCTGGGCTTATACATTAATCTAAACTTGCAGCAAATTCCCACCTCTCAACTATAGAGGTTCCCAGATGTCAAAAAACTTTCTGCCCTATTAGCTTCTTTCTTTGAACCGTTTGCCTTTGGGCTTGTTTCCCGTTTCCTGGACAGTACGAATATGTAGAAATTTAAATGTAATGTGAACAAACATCTTGCTGCATAGTTCCTTACTTATGATGTTGTCTATGAATTTAGTCTCTAATCACAGTAGCCCCTTACATCTCAGTGGCAATATGCCTTGTTTGGGGTGAACAGAAGTAAAAAGAAAAAAAATAATGCCTGGAAGGATGATTCCATGACAACAGAACATATGTACCATTAACCCCTCCCCCTCCCTAAATAAAAATAGGTAATCCCTGGAAAGATGCTATCATGATTAATAATGCCTGGGAGGATGGTATCATAACATACATTCCAGATAGTACATTAGTTTAAAATTGTAAACTGCATTGAGCATTAAGAGATAATATGATTGTTATCCAGAATTAAAAAACAAAACTAAAGAAAACCTGAATGATGTACATACCATAACAAAGCAAAAATATCATATTAAAAATCGCATAAATTGATCAAATAGTTTTATTTTTATAAAGAAAATAATTTTTAAGCAATTAATGGGAATTTGTATGCATTACAACAAAAAATATTGCAAGTTTGAATTATTGCTGAATTATCTTCCTTTGTTTCTTGAGATTGTTTTCAAAATAGTGGGTGAGACAATCACTCCTTGGATACTCATAAAATTTTATTTTTTAATTTATAAATAAAACTGCTTAATTAATTTACATAATTTTGTAATACAATACTTTGATTTCACCATAGATATGTACATCATACAGATTTTTCTTTATTTTTGTTTTTTATTGATAGGGAGAATTCCGATCACAAACCGATAATGCAATAATACAATTATTAGAAGTAACAGTATAGTTTCAGCTTCAGACAGATAGACCCGAAATAAATATAACCAATGAACAACAAATAAACAAAATGAGAAAGTGGCAAATCTTAACCATTTATGACCTGAATTATTATGTAAATGATTAAAAAAATATTTATTAGCAATTTTATGACCTGAATTGTGATGTAAATGATTTAAAAAATATTTATTAGTAATTTTATGACCTGAATTATTATGTAAATGATTAAAAGAATATTTATTAGTAATTTTATGACCTGAATTGTGATGTAAATGATTTAAAAAATATTTATTAACGCTTTATGACTTGAATTATGATGTAGACGATTAAAAAATATATTTGTTAATTTTAGTTAGTTTAAAGAGTAATGATACTATGATTATCTTCAAACTAGAAAATAATGAAGTTCAATAGTTAAACTACCAGAGAATTTTTGCATTTCATAAACTTACCTTGATTATTATCTATTAGTGCTTGAAAAAAGTGTTTATGACAACAAACGAAATCTTCCACTCTCTGAGACAGATGGCAGCATACTGAATGTAAGCAATGGAGTCTGCAATCTGGAAGTATCTGGCATCTAACCAGATATTGAACTAATACGTATAAGGTGTGTTGGAATCAATTCCCATATGCCGTCATATTCATTTATTTTCGATTGAACGAATTAGTTAAACCAGGTCATAAAGGGTTAAAGAACAAAATTTGTAAGAATTGGTTAATTTTAATCTTGTTTCATACTTCTTTGATTATAATTTAGGACACATTTAGCTAAAATTAAATTGCGATATTATTTGCAATTTGTAAATTGATGCGGTTTCAAAATAAGAATTTTAACCAATATTGTAGACTCATTTTTAACTAGGACATCTTTTCTTTTAAAAGTAGGAGAAAAAGGCTTTTAAAACTTTATGATGAAAATACTCAAAATACAATTTTTAAAATTATGAAAGGAAATAAAAAAAATGTGACAAACCTCTGGAGGAATGAGTTCGAGGTAGTTTTCATCAGCATACATTGTTCGGAGATTCCTGAGCAGACCAATTGTGGAAGGAATTTCCATCAAGTCGTTAGTACTGATATTCAATTCGGAAAGAGCAGACAAACTGAAATAGAAAAAATCTGATGATATAGTCTGAAGAAATTTAATTCTTTACAATTATCCACATACATAATAGCATCAATATATGTTCCTTTAGTAAGAAATTGACACACACACACTATATATATATATATATATATATATATATATATATATATATATATATATATATATTTTTTTTTTAGGGATACAAAATTTAAATATTGCAATTAGGAAGGGAAGAATTTTATGATTCATGATTAAAAGTAAATTTGTATCTATATAAATATAAATATATTCCTTTAATATTCTCTCCAAAAAGAGGGAAAAAAAGGTGAAAGAGGAGAGGAAAGAAAGAGAAATGGGGAGCCAGCTGACCGGTTTCGACCCTTGCTTCTCAAAGCTGTATCGAGGGAATTTTTAAAACAAAGAATGAAAAAGCGATTAAAATTGCGTTTTATTCAATTTACGGGGAAAAGAAAAAAAAAAGTGGGAAAACGATTAAAATAAAACAGTCTCTAGAGATTAATCAGGTTCAAACCCAGTAGGGATTCCCTTTGCTTGCAATTTCAAAGGGAAGGTTTTCTAAGTCGAACGGGAATAGTCTCCAAGATCTTAAGGTGATATGGTGAATGAGCATGACTAAGAATAGAAAAAGAGTCCGTGCTAAAGTTCACTGCACAAGACAAGTAAATGGTTTTTAAGTAAATGATCAGTAATTGAGCACCCGTATGTGTTAGTAACAGCGTCCGTTGCCTGGTAGGTTCCATTCCTAATTATACTGGGTACATGTTGTTGGATTCTTCCATCTAATCTTAATGTCGTTCGACCTAAGTAGTTGGCACCGCAACCATATTCAAAATTGTAAATAACGTTACTATTATGGTGGGAGGAGGGGGGGGTAGAACGTCTTTTCGAGAAGATGGTAATAAAGTTCTCGTAGAGAACACAACATGCACATTGGCAGCAAAATACCATCCATGAACTGTTGAACTTATTTGTTTGGCAAGGTGCCAACTACTTGGGTCGAACGACATTAAGATTAGATGGAAGACTCCAACAACATGTACCCAGTAAAATTAGGAATGGAACCTACCGGGCAAGAGACGTTGTTACTAACACAATTACTGATCATTTACTTATTCTATTACAATTATTTCTTAAATCATTGATTTTATTAAAATGTTCTCTTTATAAAGTTAAGCATGTTTATATATTTGTTAGTACAGAATTTACTCCTTAATAAACCAATCATGATGAGTTTGAGGCAAAAAGGTGTGGAGATTCATCCTATCCTGCCTTGACAGAGTACAAAATAGACTTCGTGGCTTGGTGGGGGATGCCCTTTTCTCTTCCCTACAGCCTCTCTCCCACAGAAGAGATGTTGTGAGCCTATCTTTGTTTTATCGTTATTTCCATGGCAGATGCTCGTCTGAGCTCCAATCTCTGGTCCCCCCCCTCGCCAATCTTTTACGAAAAAACACCCGTCTAGCTGAAACCACTGTCAAAAATTTTCTCCACTCTTTATCTGTGCCTAAATCAAAACGTAGATTCCATGAACAAAGTTTCTTTCTTAGAACTGCACGCCTGTGGAACTCTGTTCCGTCTGCTTGTTTCCCACCTGACTACAACCTGGATGTCTTCAAGTCTAATGTAAACAAATTCCTGATGAACCGCCCCCTTAAGTAGACACTTTATTAAACCTCAACACTAACGTTCTGTATATGCAATAACCCTTATCCCTGAGTGGCTTCTGGGCCTTGATAAGTGGTGACCACCTTGTAAAAAAAAAAAAAAAAAAAAAAAATCTCTTAGGTTTTAGATATCAATTAATAAATATTCTCCAAAATTTTACCTTCTTTGAAATATTGTCAAGGGGGTTTAAGAGGTATAATATGCGTACAACAACATTTAAAAATTCAAATTTATCGTTAAGCAAGATTCCCTGAATTTCCATTTTTTCTTAAGATTCTGTAAGTTTAAGCCTTAAATTTTAGACATTTCCTAGAATAAAAATCATGTAAGGAATTTTGATCAAAATTTGATTAAGGATTCTAGACATAAGGTTTATATTACTACATCTAAACTTTAATCTTCATAACTCATCACAAAAGTTGTGCAAAACTGTTTTATTCAGGGAATTTCATTTATCCGTCCTGAAATAGGTATTCTTTCAGCATGTGTGTGTGTGTGTGTGTGAAAGAGAGAGGAATATCATGCTTCTTTCCTCATTGTTAATTAGCACCGATTTGCTTAGGGTTAGTTTGTTTTAACTACCTCAATATTCATAAAGTTAGGTATATTTATATATTTCGTTAAATATTATGGAGAACTTGTGTTTGCATATGTTTATTGACACAAGATAAAAATAGAACAACAACATTGCCATCAGGATTCGAACCTGTGATAGGATACGCCCAAGGGATTTCTAGTCCATCACATTAACCAGTACAACCGCTTCTTGTTTTCTTTAACATTCTCTATATTTCGTTTATTATCTATAATAATAAACTAACTAGATTTTAAAATCAGAAAAATGATAATTTGAGCTCTCAAGCATCTTTCTTAAGTAACATGTCTCCCCCCTGCCAAAAAAAAAATTGAAAAAAAAAAAAAAATTATTGAAATCTCATAAATATTTGATTTTAACATGAAGTATAATGATTTTTTTCTTTTAAGTAACAAAATAGCAAAATTCTGCTTTATTTCTGATATATACTATTTAATTCATTAATTTTGTTGACCATAGATAAAATCGAAAAACTATGTATCCGATAGAATTCAAACCTATGCGAGGAGATCCTAATGGATATTTATTCCATTCCTTAACCACTCGGTCATAAAAACCTTTATGATTCTTGATTTTGTTTATCTTATCAATAATCTTATTAGATTCTAAAATAAAAAAAATCACAATTTGCCCTCAGAAATAGCAAGCACTTTCTTTTTTTAAGTTACGAAAGATCAAAATTCCGTTTTATTTTCAATATATACTATTCTAGTCCTTAATTTTGTTATTGAATATAGATAAAATAAAAAAAAAAAAAAAAAAAAAGAAACATTGCCGATAGGATTTGGAACTGTGCTGAGAGACTTGTATGGATTTATAGTTCATTGTCATAACCACTCGGTCACGATGACCACATCTTGTTTCTTTATGATTCTCTATTTTCTTATTATCTTCTGAATAATCTTATTAGATTACAAAATAAAAAATTTCAGCTTTCAAAAAATACTCATTTTCTTTTGTGGCTATCAAGTAAAGAACATGCATTTTTAAATATTTATTATTTGGTTTTGGTGGGAAATGAAAAATTTTAATATTAGCATTAGAAATATTTTAGGATGTTTTCACAACTATCAAAATTAGTTTTTTTTTTTTTGTGTGTTGTTATATACTGAGCTTCTAATATTTGCAGCCTTCATTTGTTAGTTTCGTCTTCTAATAAATCTGGTTTCAGCTCCAAATTAGAAAACATATTTAATGATCCTAATATATTTAAAAAAGTAAATAAAAATCCCACACATCTAAAAACAAAAATTAATAAATTAATTACCGCAAACAGACTGCAACAATGACAAATTACTTAAAATAATTCCTGACTTCAAACCAAGATATATATACAGAACTGTTAAAATCTTAAGTAACTACACCAGTCTACCAACAGCCCAAAATAATGATGTATTTCCATATATCTCAAACCAATATAACATTAAATCAACCCATGAACACATTCAAATGTTAACTAAACAAAAAAGTCATTGTGTTGCAATGAGGGTATGATCCCTAAAAGTTGGGAGATTCTATTTATAGACGCTGCCGATAGGAACTGACGAATCAAATTAAGCCACATTCTGCTAGCAACCAATCGGAAACCAGAATTGCTCAATAAAAATATTGAATCTTTGAGCATTCCAGCACATAATTTTTTCGTGTCAACAAGAGAGGGCTCTTTTGCTCTTTGCTTGCAAAATTATAAAATCCAAGACTTGTACAGAACAGTTATGCACTGAAAATTCTTCATCTCCACGATTTGTACAGAATAGCTACCTATCACAAACTCTTCTGAAATTAAACATGGTTTTCAATTCAATTGTTTCATTAGAAACAGAAAATCTGTTTTCTAATGTATTCATAAATGAAACCAACAAAATTATCATAATAACATTTAACATTATCATAAATAACATTTTCAAAAATAATCGCCCTCTTAAAATAAACTCCAACACTCTGTATAAAATTCTGTTAGTCTGTACTACTGGAGTCGCCTTTTTTGACCATCACAACATCTTAATACAAAGATGAAGTCACAATGGAGTCAGTATTAAAACCCATGTTTAGTAATTTCTATGTCTAATCCGGAAAACAAAATCTTGTTAACAAACCACTAATTTATTTATATGTTGACGAAATTTGAATATTGTCCAAAAATAATAATGAAATTATATGTAAAATCAGGAAAAAACAATAGGAAGGGAACGGGTAGGCCTGATAATGAAATCACATAACTACAGATCTTGTTCATGCATAAGTCTTAAAAAAAAACAAAAAACATCACATCATATAAAAAATACACGATCTATCTATTTGTCCCAAAACTTTTCCAATTATTACTAAAATTCTTTATATACAACAGAACAATACCTGCCATTTCCCCAAGACATATCCTACGTATCCACTGCACATCTCCCCTACCAAACCAAATATAACTCTCATATCTATATAATCTCTATGTGTCACAAATTACATAAATAAATAAATACCTCATCATATTCATACACCTTTTAAAAATATATTAAAACATTTTACCAGTTAAATACCTAAAAATATATAAAGGACATTTAAGTTTATAGAAGACAATAAAATGCAGAAGTGTAATGGATACACAAACCAAAGCAAATTAAGATATGATGGAGCTTCATCTTTATTGATGGAATATATACACATACATTGATCCAATATATAAGCATACACTGATCTATTATATACGCATACACTGATCCAATATATACGCATACACTGATCCAATATATATGCATACACTGATCCATTATATACGCATACACTGATCCAATATATACGCATACACTGATCCAATATATACGCATACACTGATCCAATATATATGCATACACTGATCCATCATACACGCATACACTGATCCATCATACACGCATACACTGATCCATTATACACGCATACACTGATCCATTATACACGCATACACTGATCCATTATATACGCATACACTGATCCATTATATACGCATACACTGATCCAATATATACGCATACACTGATCCAATATATACGCATACACTGATCCAATATATATGCATACACTGATCCATCATACACGCATACACTGATCCATCATACACGCATACACTGATCCATTATACACGCATACACTGATCCATTATACACGCATACACTGATCCATTATATACGCATACACTGATCCAATATATACGCATACACTGATCCAATATATACGCATACACTGATCCATTATATACGCATACACTGATCCAATATATACGCATACACTGATCCATTATATACGCATACACTGATCCATTACATACGCATACACTGATCCATTATATACGCATACACTGATCCAATATATACGCATACACTGATCCATTATATACGCATACACTGATCCAATATATACGCATACACTGATCCAATATATACGCATACACTGATCCAATATATACGCATACACTGATCCAATATATATGCATACACTGATCCAATATTTACGCATACACTGATCCAATATATACGCATACATTGAATAAATAAAGATGAAACTTCATAGCTTATTCCACAACCATATCTTAATTTGCTCCAGTTTATGTGTATCCATTACATCTCTGCACTGTGTTGCCTTCTATAAACTTAAATTTCTTTTATATAGACATTAAAGAAGGCTTCAAGCAAACTACATTAACCTTTTATCTGGAAATACGTTTATCGAATTCCCTTAAACAAAAAGAAAAGATGTATATGGCAAGATTAAAACCTAACAAATTCACGCAAACTCTGCAATAGGTTCATAAACGTTAAAATAAATAATATAATAATAAACAGGATTAATTAACTCCATATATATTATGATGAGGACAAGTCTATATTGACCCTTCCACCTGATTTGGTATTCCTTAGAAGAACCGTTTTTCACTAATAGGATATCCCTTTCTATTAACATCAAGCCTCCACAGCTAAAAGAATAACAATTGTAACAGTTTTACACTCAAATATAAGTATACCCTGCTGATAAAAAAAAAAAAAATTAAATAAATATAACACTTATGCAGAGGAACCCCCTTACATCGTAGATATCCCTGGATGCTATGTTTTCTACTCTGATAGCGTATTTCCTTTGGAATTCCTTTCCTGCTCCCTGTTTCCCTAATCATACTAACATGCAAAAATTTAAATGTAATGTGAACATCTTGTTGTCCAATTCTCCACCAAAGTTGCCTCCTGTAAATCTGGTCCATATCACAGTAGCACCTTTCATTTCAATGGCAATATGTCTCGTTTGAGGTGAACAAAAGACTAATAAACTTTTTATTAGTTCAACATCATAAAAACAAAATGACTAAATCTGTTTATGGTGTGTCATTTTTTTTTTAATTCCAATGAAAGTGAAGTAGATTTTTAAAGGCAAGAAGCAGTTTGAAATCTTTATTCAGTTTTTCAAGTTTCAAGTGTATGATCATTGATTTTTTTTTCTTTTTTTGGAAAGTGTGAACCACACAGACAGAAAAAAACCCAAAAAAAACCCCCAAATACTTAAAAAAAATAAAAAAAAATGGTTTCTACAAGTCTTGATCCATAAAAAACTAATAAAAGCCATTAACAAAATGAATCAACACAAATCAGTTCAAGTCATTACATTTTTTCTTTGTTTCTTTTTCTTTTTAATAATTTTGAGCAAAAATTTATATGGCAGAATAAAATTAGCAGATTCTTTTTCATTACACTCCATGTTAAAATCAAATATTTATGAGATTTCAATAATTTTTCTTTTCTTTCTTTTTTTGGAGACTAGTTAGTAAAGAGATGCTCATTACCAAGAATACAATTACAAAGAATTTCGTCTCACCGAATTTTCAAAGTGAACATCTATAACAAAAATATTGTGGCACAATGATAAAGAGCCCTTTAAGGGGAGCCCCAACTCCCTTTTTTGGGGGGAGGGGCTTATACCTAACTTTTCTTGTACTCAAATGGAAATGAGCATAGTTTAACACGTGTTATGTTAAACATGGCAACTCCAAAACTTTATAAAATCTGTCAAAGCAATTGGGTAGACAGGTGCAAAAGGTCAAACAATGGCAATATTTCACTGCATTTGTTTTTTAATACGTATCATCTATTTCCCACTTTTTTCTCTCCCGTTCTCATCATCTTGAGAGAAAGAGATAATCAATTGAACTCAGGACTCGAAAAATGAGTCAGTCCCCAGCTCATTCAACTCTTTAATTCTTTAAATATTAAAAGAAAAGAATTCTATTTTTATATATAAAAACAATGTGTTGATCATTTATTGTATACAGAAAAGGTTCATTCCCAAATAATTAATTCTTAGGAGAAAATTAATGATGTCAGTAATTTCATTGAGAACTCAACACAAGACCAAACATAGGCAACAACATATCAACCCTTTAGTCTAGCAGGGATTTATTTATTGTTTTATTGTTTATTCCCCCAGAGAGCTGGTTGTCATGCCCAGGACGTAATGGCCTTTTTTAGAAACATGTCAGAGATGGAGTTTCTATCCATTACACATGTTTAAAAACTTTAGTTAAAAATAAAACTTCAAGATGTTATGTGATAACATGGCTCCTCTTGTTTCTGCCTATCACACTTGAAATCTAATTCCTGTGACAGCTATATCCTATATCCTATAGCAAAGCTGAGGTGTCTTAAGGCCTGCATAATGGAACAATAGATATTTGATTTTTGATAATGGAACAATAGATATTTGATTTTTGAACAATGATAGGATTTCTTTCTCAATGTTGATATAAAGAACTTCATTTATATTTTGATTGTTTTTCAGTGTTTTAAATTTTATTTCAGCATTATAAAAAAATAAATATTTTTTTATCAAACACTGTTTTATATTTCCATTGTTTCAGTGTTAAAAAAAATTGTTTTCTGTGAACTTCATGTTGCCTATTGCGCATCACTCAAATTTCTCCTTGGATATAATATAATAATTACAATATTTATGTTGATATTTTATTTGAATTAACAACATGAAAACTAAAATCAATAAAAATAATGATACCAATATAAAAAAGCAAAATGAAAAGCGTTCTTACTTGCCAATTGATGCTGGTAAATTAACAATCATGTTATCATCCACTTTGAGAGTCGTTAGGTTAACTAACTGACCTGTAGAAGAGAAATAAAAAAGTTTTAGGGATTTTTATCTTTAATACTGAACACACACACACACACACACACACACACACACACACACACACACACACACACACACACACAATGATTGCTACTTCTTGACAGAAGCTTGCCATCTCTTCAGGTTGATGTTGGGCATCCTTGTGCATGTAGATGGCTCTTCCCTCCAGCTTCACCCTTGCAGTTCTTGTAGAGGGACCATATTATGCACCTTTGAGTATTGTGTCAAACTGCTTGCAGATTTATAGATCAGTATACAGATATGACAACAATACTTGGGTGGTCTGGGTGGCAGCACATCCTCATAAAATTGTTGGTCTTGTCTAACCTTATGTAACCTCATGTGGTTCACCAAACCAGCTTTAGACAGAAGAAATCTGCCACAGATTGTACATTTCAGTTCTTGATGAAAGTCAGCATATATATATATATATATATATATAATATAAAACTGAACGTCTGTGTGTGTCTGGTCACGAATAGGCTCCTATATGGTTGACTATTATAGAAAACTGATCACATATAATGATAGAAGATGTATCACAGGAATGGGTATGTTTGATCTGGCATAATGATGGTTCATTAAAATTGTTGGGTCTGTGTACGTGCCTGGTCCACAAAGTATGGAAATAAAAAATTAAAAAATTAAACAAAACGTTTACAAGTGTTTTTGATATAGATGTACATAATAATACTTTGATAAGTATGTTTTAACTTAAATAGGGATGGTATAATAAAATTGTGGGGTCTGCGTTCGTGCCTGGCCTCCATAGAATGGAAATAGGCACAAAATTTAATAAAGACTTTTCATGTCACAGGAAACATGAGTTGGAACAATTACATGGAGAGCATTGCCAGGACTGCTGCGAAAAAGGTAGGTTCTTTCTACCGTGCTAGAAAGCTACTGACCCCTGAAAGTATCCTGTACCTCTATAAGGCCACCATTCGCCCATGTATGGAGTATTGTTGCTATATCTGGGCCGGTGCATCTGCTACTAGTCTCCCACTCCTAGACAAGGTTCAAAAGAGAGTCGCCAACCTAATAGGTTCTGAACTATCATCCAAGCTTCAGCCTCTGTCCCATCGACGAAATGTAGCATCCCTCTGCCTGTTCTACAAGTACTTTAACGGTCTATGTTCCGACGAGCTGCAAGCACTTGTACCCCCTCTACATAAATACGCCCGACAAAACCGACAAGCAGCTAAATCCCACCCCTTCACAGTAGAGATCCCTAGATGTAAGAGAGCCTTCTACTCCAGTAGTTTCTTTCCCAGAACCGCTAGACTTTGGAACTCCCTGCCAGGTTCCTGTTTCCCCAACTCTACTGACATGCAGAAGTTCAAGTGTAACATGACCCGACATCTTGCTGCCTAACTCCCCATCTACTACCTCTGTAGCTTGTGTCCCTAATAGTAGCCCTCTACATCAAAGTGGCAACATGCTTTGTTTGGGGTGAAAATGTAATAAAAAAAAAATTAAAAAAAAAAAATTAAAAACAAAATATCTATCTGCATAAGTATACTTTGATAATTATGTTTCAGTTTGAAGAAATGAAGAAATATCGTATAATAAAATTATGGGGTGTTCGTTCGTGCCTGACCTCCATAGAATGGAAATATGTCACAAAGTTTAACAAGGTTTTTTAATATAGATCCACAGAATATTGTGATAAGTGTTTCAGTGTGAACAGGTATGGTATGATAAATTATGGGGTTTATCTATTTTATTTTTACTTTCATCATATTTTGCTTTGGTTTTGATACCCCCAAATTCGAAGCTATCTCTTTACAATCCTTCCTTTTTATAACCTATCAGAGTCCATTTTCTGTAGGCTGTTTTTGAACCCAGTCAACGATGGGTACTTTTGCTAGTATATATATATATATAATATTGTAGGTTTTATATTTAAATTTTTTGCAGTAAGATATAGAATTTTGCAAACAAAAATTTATTATTTGTACAACATTTAAAAGTTCTTTCCTTAATTCATGGATTTTCGATGTAAGGCTCATCTCTTCAGAGGAAATGTTTTTAGCAAATATTTCTTTATGGAAGTACATAATTTTGCTTTTTAGCACATACATTGAAAATTAAGTAAAAATATTTTTAAAGTAACATAGAAAAGAACATCAATCTAAGGTGATCCAATGGGAGAATTGGATTAAACAAGAAAGAGGATATGCATTACACATACACGATTTGAATGGTGCTCTGGGAATAGAGATGAATGTTATTTTTATATTCCAAGCTGGTTAATGATTCCAATTTCGGATTTTACCTTCAATATTCGGATCTTGCAGAAGAAAACCAATTACAATAAAACAGAAAAGAAAAACATTGAAAATGATCCTAGTTTCTTGGATTTGATTTTCTTTTGTGAAAAGGCTCACTGTCATTTGAGTGGGCTTATCAACAAGCAGAATATGCATTTCTAGGTTCAGCATGGATAAAATGGAAAATTGGTAAAATGGGGGAGAAAAAAAAAGTGGAAAAATAAATTGAGAGTAAGGATTACAGACATTAAAAACTTTCTTCATGATTATTTTGGCCATGATTGTACCGGATTTTTTTTTTTTTTTTGATTCATTTTATTTTGGAATACTCCTATACTCCTATGGAATAAGCTGGCATGAACTTTAACTGGTTTACCTATAATCTTTCTTATTTTTTTATCTTTCTTATTTTTTTATCTTTCCTCTATATTTTACTTAATTCTCACACCCCCATTTTTTTTTCCGATATTATCCATTGTTTCTAATCTAAATGTATTTGAAGTCGGTATTGTCTTTTTACCCTTATTTTTTTTTCTCCTCTTCTGATGCACTTTTTTTCTTTCATTTTATTTCAGTCTTACAAATCAAGGGGCTCCACTTCCAGGGCTTAAAACAATTGATCTCAATATGAGACACATAAATATTCGAATATCTCATTAAAGTTCTTCTTTACCTCTCAAACAGTTGAGAGCATAATTTTCCTTTCCCTAATTGACTATTATAATATATTTCTTCTGGCATCTTGATCTTACTGGATTCATGGAAAAAAATTCATCTAGTCTAGTGTAGTATCAAGCTTAGTGCTGTTACTTGTGGTAGCATCACTTGGAGAAGATGCACCCTTCTTCATCAAAGCCAATGTAGGTTAGCCATACTGAGGAGATCTTATTTGGGTCTCGAATACAAAATGTGATTTTGAATATTTAGTGTTTACTTCTAGAGAAAAGTATCCTCCTGCCAGGTTGTCCTGACAAACGCTAGTAGAGAGAAACCTTAGACACTCAAGGATAGTGCATTCAAGTTAACTTTCTCTCTCTTATATACATACATATTCAAACAAACCTTTTAGCTATCATTTATATACAAAAAATTAACATACACATAACATACATACATTCA
>NC_136488.1:15407959-15515459 GCF_053919585.1 Euprymna scolopes | reverse complement strand
GTTGATCTAAATGACCCTAGTATTCACACAAATTGTGTGGAAGTTAGCTGGAGTCTTTGTAAAGTTAAATTCAGATCCACAAGGGGGACTAGTGAAGCAAACTTTAATAGAATTCCTCTGATGGCGGCGAATCAAAGACAATTATTTTGGGAATATTATGCATTGGATACGTTTTTTTATGATGTTTGATTTAAATACATGAACAATGAAAAAAACAAAAACTTTTTCTTTAAAGAAATTTAAAATTTTTATGTTATAAAAGATCAACAAAGTCTATTCTTTATGTATGCAAAAGTTTGTTAAAAAGTTCAAATAAAAAAAGACAATTAATTGGGTAATATCATGTATTTTATAATGTCTGATTAAAATACATGAGAAATGTAAAAAAAAAACAAAAAAAAAACTTTTCGTTAAATTTAAAAAAAAATTATTATAAAAGATCTATAAAATCTATTTTTTATGTATGTAAAAGTTTAAAAAAAGTTTAAATAAAGTTTGTAATGTAATTGAAAACAAAAAACACCTTTTTTTTTTTAAAAATAAAACTTTGATTTCAAAATTTCAATATTAACGTTTACTTTATTATTTATAAAAATTACCAGCACCTGATGTTTGGAAAGCAGTTCATAATATTTATTTCATTATAAAAGTTCTATTTTTGTTTGATAAAAAAAAAAAACAGTTCATAAACATATTAATGGGGGAAAACAGTCCATAAATAAAAAAAAAAATAAAAAATAAAAAAAAAACAGTCCATTGGGTTCAAATAAAGACTGTTTGAATAAAACTTCTATTTTTATATTTGCATAAAAAAAGGTACATTCTATACAGTTGTAGTCATCTATGGCTAAAAATTTGTCTGACGTCATTTCCTCCAAATGTCTTTTTAAACACGGGGATGTGGAAGGTGAATTTAACCATTAATTCCAGTAAGAAGGTTATGTTTCAACAAAATTTTCTAGTCTAATTATTAGCAGGATTATTTCAGAACTTAAAAGGTTGCATATAAAGCTACACAAAGATACATTTCACATTAGCAGTGAAAATTTGAATAAAACTTACTGAAGATATTTTCTCAATTTTATTTTGATCACACCAAAGTTCCAATAAGTTAACCAAGCCACCAACTGCTTCCGGCTGCAAAACAGAATTCATAAAAATGTTTAATTCTTATGCTTGATAAAATCGGTTCACAATTTCACATACATCATCAAAAGAATTAAGTATATTTGATACTTGTGTGTTAATAGAAAACTTAAAAACAAAATTTTATTTTCACTTCCAATGAGATTTTCTTTTTAAAAAAACATGATGAAAATGAAATATATATCTCTATAAAACCACTATCTGTTCATGCATGGAATATTGTTGCCACATCTGGGCTAATGCATCTACCACTAGTCTCAACCTACCAAACAGAGTTAAAAAAAAAAAAAAAAGTCTCTAATCTTTTAGATCACACACTGTCAACCAAGCTCCAACTCTTGTTCTATGGTCGAAATGTTGCATCCTTGTCCCTGTTTGACAAGTAATTTTATGGAATGTGCTCTGACGAACTCATTGTGTCCTCACCCCCATGATGTACATCATAAATCCAGCAAATCCGGCTAGCAGCAAAATCTCATTCCTTCACTGTAGAGATCTCTAGATGCCGAAAGCCTTCTACTCTAATAGATTCTCCGCTCCAACTGATAGACTTTGTCATTTTCTTCCTTGTTTCCTACTTTTTTATACTGTACTAACATGCAGAAGTTTAAATGCAATGTGAACAAACATCTTGTCGCTCATTTCCTCACACAGTCCTACACAGTAGCCCCTTATGTCTAAGAGTCAACATGTCTTGATTGGGGGTGAAGAAAAAAAAATGCCAAATATCAGAAACAGTGTTAGAGTTTAATCAATGGTTAACATGTGGTTACATGTGCAATATTTTTGATTGCTATAAAATAGTTGCAACGTTTTTATACTTTTATCAACCCTCATTCGAAGAATACGTTCAATAATCAGTTGAATCTGAAAAGTAGACAAAGCCACAAAACCTTTCCATGATTGCAGATCAGAAGAAAAAAATAATTAAAGACAAATAAAAGTAAAACCTTGACTAATAATGTAAAACTATACTTTTTTTGTCCCATATGATGATATTTCCTATTTACAGACGAATATATACAAAAACCAGTACAAAACTTTGTTGAAATTCAAAGACATTTTTTTTAATAACATTTGTTTATTTCATCTTGGATTTCTTCATTACAGCCGTTTCGTTAATGGAATGGCAATTTTATGTTTTCATTATATATATATATATATATATATATATGTTTAAGAATTTTGGAGATGTGGATTGATATGTACAGATAACGGATAATGGATAAATTGCAAATAATCAGTTCTAAGCAACACTCTTCTTGAGTTTGAAGGTTCAATCCTCAATGCAAGCGATACTAAGAATACACTTCCAAATTATTAAAGACTTTTTCTACCCATCATAGCTGACAGAACAAGAACAAGCCACCTTTGTGGATTAAATAATGGATTCTGTTAAAAATTCTGTACAGATTCCAAAGTCCAAGATTCACCTGAAAAAGATTGTGGGTTACATCAGCCGAATAGTTATAAGAATGCAAGATAAGTACAAATCCAAATAATACGAGAGCAAGCTACCCCCACGGATTGGATTCGACAAGACACACCTGAAGAAGGTCAGACATTACATCATTCGAAACAGTGTAAGAATAACATTCAAGATGAGAACAGACGATTAAATATTTATGCTGAAAAATATGCAATTTTTAGTGTTTATCTCCATTCAATGGTATTAAAATGATGAGCGTTGATTCAAACTTACATCATCAATATCATCAATATCATCAACATCAATATCATCAACATCAATATCATCATCATCAACATAATCAACATCATCAACATCATCAATATCATCAACATCAACAATATCATCATCAACATCAACAATATCATCACCATCATCAATATCATTTATATAAATCTAAACCTGAGTAAAATCAGCAGAACATTCTTTTTAAGGATGGTGCTCATACTGCTGCTCCTAAGACTAAGCTTCTTTCCTTCAACAACTACAAAAAAGACTCTCACCCACAGATTACTATGACAAATATCACCTTATCTGAGAGATCTAACCCATGTCCTATCGTAAATGTTTCCTGTTGTGTGTTTTACGTACCGAGCGTGTGTAATACGAATCTAGATAAGTTTTTTTTTATATATCTCTTAATATTATTTTTTTTTATATATATCTCTTAATATTATTTTTTTTATATATCTCTTAATATTATTTATTTTTTATATATCTCTTAATATTATTTGTTTTTTGTATATCTCTTAATATTATTTTTTTTATATATATCTCTTAATATTATTTTTTTTATATATATATCTTAATATTTTTTTATATATCTCTTAATATTATTTTTTTTATATATCTCTAAATATTATTTTTTTATATATATCTCTTAATATTATTTTTTTTATATATCTCTTAATATTATTTGTTTTTTGTATATCTCTTAATATTATTTTTTTTATATATATCTCTTAATATTTTTTTATATATATATATCTTAATATTATTTTTTTATATATATATCTTAATATTATTTTTTATATATCTCTTAATATTATTTTTATATATATCTCTTAATATTATTTTTATATATATCTCTTAATATTATTTTTATATATATCTCTTAATATTATTTTTATATATATCTCTTAATATTATTTTTTATATATATCTCTTAATATTATTTTTTTATATATCTCTTAATATTATTTTTTTATATATATCTCTTAATATTATTTTTTTATATATCTCTTAATATTATTTTTTTATATATATATCTTAATATTATTTTTTATATATCTCTTAATATTATTTTTTTATATATCTCTTAATATTATTTTTATATATATCTCTTAATATTATTTTTTTTATATATCTCTTAATATTATTTTTTTTATATATATCTCTTAATATTATTTTTTTATATATCTCTCTTAATATTATTTTTTTATATATCTCTCTTAATATTATTTTTTT
Organism: Euprymna scolopes; assembly: GCF_053919585.1. Lineage (NCBI taxonomy): Eukaryota > Metazoa > Mollusca > Cephalopoda > Sepiida > Sepiolidae > Euprymna > Euprymna scolopes. The sequence goes on along the minus strand of NC_136488.1, from coordinate 15,511,378 downwards.
ATATATCTCTTAATATTATTTTTTTATATATATCTCTTAATATTATTTTTTATATATCTCTTAATATTATTTTTTTTATATATCTCTTAATATTATTATTTTATATATCTCTTAATATTATTTAAATAGTTATAGTCTTTAGCTTGATTTGTTTGTCTGCAGCTTTGTAACATTTGATTGGTTGACAAAAACAGTACGAGCTAACATTCTTCATTTCATTAAATTAACTTATTTTCTTTAGCAGTTAATATCTTTATTAACTGGATAAACGTTTTGAATTTAAATGGCATAATATCAAATAAAGATTTTAGTTCATTTTCTTTTTTGTTCCCTTTCATTTTTAATTTTTATCTGTAGAACCAAAAAAAATCACCCTCGGATCTAAATTGGCAACATTTTGTTCAAACTGCAATAGGGAAGTGAAACTTGGTATCTTAAAATCAGCCAAGAGACGAAATTAGACACATTTGATTTCAAATGCTTTAACAAGATTTTAGGAATCAAATGAAGTAATCAACCAAAAAGTGTGGGACCACAATAACCAACACGTAATATTGTCAATAATCCACAAACAACCTCTAGGCTGACTCTGACATCCCCTAGGATTGGCCCCAGAGAGACCTGCCAACCAAATGCTTCAATCGACCCCTAACAGAAAAAGAGAAAAAGATTAAATATGAACTGGAAGCAGAGAGTCAAGAGAGATTTGATTAAAACGGCAAGAAGCTGGAGGAATGCTGTAAATCTGGCTTCAGATCTAAAATGTTGATTTCGTATGTCACAGGATGCGGGAGTTCCTAAGTTGAAGTTATTTTTCAAGAGGATACATTTTCTGAAAATCACATTTGATGCAAGGGTAATGTTGGACACATCAGTTTTATTCATATTATGATAATAATAGAATAATTACAAAGGATTTATGTTAATACTTTGCTGCAGTTTCACAGTAATTCCAATTGTCAGAATTGCATTCTGAGCATTTTAAATGTCTCTACAACCTTTCAATGATCAATAAAGATATCAATAGCCTGCCTCAGAAGGACATGAACCATGAGAGGATAGATTTTCTTTAGGATTCATGATGAATATTCTCAGCATCTGTGAGATTCAGAGTGCAATGATAGAGATGAATATCAGGAAGGCAGCTGGACTTGTTGCCATCCTTACTAAAGTTGTCTATGCCAAGATTGCTAGAGAAGTTCATTCTCTGATTTTGATGTGTGGATGATGGGTGCCCTCTTCCTCTAGAACTAAATAAGCACTATTTGGATTTTAATACATAAAGGACAAAAATCATGTCTGTAACAACCATCAGGAAATAAGCTTTCTTGGGGAATACTGGACAGGGTTTTCTTGAAGATCTTATTCAACAAGCTCACTAGATGGACATGTCCTCATTTTTTTTTTCAGAAAAGCCACAGCAATTGGAATGTATGGGCTACTATTTGGAATGGTGTCTAATAAGGAACTGTGGGGAGTTGAGTAGCAAAATATCTGTTCACATTACATTTAAATTTCTGCAGATTAGTACAATCAAGGAATTCCAATTTTATGAATCATAGGGAAGAAACGAAGGCTTTCTTGCATCCAGAGACTTCAACAGTGAAGAGGTAGGATTTTACTTCTTATCAGGTTAGTATGGAGTATGTAGGTTGAGGGACACAAGGGCTATGAGTTCATCAGAGCACATTCCATTAAAGTACTTATAAAGCAGGCACAGGAATGCATCGTTGTGGCGATGGGACAGAAGTTGGAGCTTGGCCGATATTGCAAGACCTATTAGATTTGAACCTTTTTATATCCTATCTAAGAGTTAGAGACTAGTGGTAGATGCACCAGCCCAAAAATGCATGAGCGAATGACAACTTTGTAAAGACATAAGATGCGCTCTGTGGTAAGTAATTTTCTAGCACCTAGAGCCCACCTTCTTTGCAGCAGTCTTGGCAATGTCCTCAATATATTTGTTACAATTCATGTTGCCTGTGAATGTTAAGCTGAGAAGTTTGAAGGATAAGCTCTTACATATTATTTGTCATGGCAATTAGTTGTTGAGATTTTTTGGAGTTCTTTAAAGAAAGAGAGCTTAATCTTAGCTTAAACGTTATCCACTTATGGTCCCATTCTACTACAGACTGAAGATTGTTTTCTGGAGTTTCTGCTATTGCCTCGACTCGTATATGTGTTTTTTCAATGTTTATTTTAAAGTGTGGTATATGTGTGTGTGTGGGGGGGGGGTTCTTTGTTCATAAATTTTGTTGTCCAGCTAAACTGCAAAAATAAAACGACCCAAAAACATCAAGAAACTCTTTTCACTTCACATTCTATTCTAAAAATTATAGAATTTTGTACAAGAATAAGATTAAAACAGTTTAGAAAACAAAAATAATGAATTAATGAGATGTCATTTTTAAAATAAATATAAAATTAGATATTTTATTGTGCATACATGAGTAAAACAAAAAAAAAAAATGAAAGTCTATTTTGTATATGAAGTTAAGATGTTAGTATCACTGTTAGTGCGATAAACGTCCTAAAATGTATACATAGAAATGCATATAAATGAACTTACCAATTCTGTCAGTGAATTATGACCAACATCTAAGCGTTCCAGTTCAACCAGGCGTGAAAACGATTTTGGTAATGTCTTCAAATGGTTCTCTCGAATTTCCAGAATTTTCAGTTTGCTGAGCCTGCAGGAAAAAAAAAAAATCAACAAAAAAAAAAAAAACAATTATTAAAAAAAAGTTGACATTTTTTTTAATAACTGAACCAAAATGATATTTATAACCTTGTAAACTAGAATTTCAGATTAAAAAGAAATTTAAGGACTAAATTAAAAATTGATTTGTCCAAAATTTACATTAACTATAATTATATATAATTGATTAGATAGACCAATACAAGTAAAACAAATAAGTGTTCTAACTTAATTTGAGAATGTTGATTGTAGATAGGGTATCTATTTTCAACTAGAGAGAGTTGATTCAGTCCAGAAAGACAAAAGAATACTGTTGCAATATTTTGGACATATAATGGGGTATGATCCCACACAGTCGGACGATTCTATTTATAAACGATGCTGCTAGGAACTAACGAATTGAATTAATTCACGTTCTGCTACCAACCAATCAGAAACCAGAATTGCTCCATAAATATTAAACCTTTTCCGTAGCAATTTCACATGTTTTTTTTTCCGTCTCGACACGGTAAGAATATTTTGCTCTGTGGAACTGTCTACTGCAAACAAGTCTCCTCTCAGGACTTGTGTGTAACAGCGAACCATCGGAAACTGTTCTGTCTACTGCAAACCAGTCACCTCTCAAAACTTGTTTAGAACAAAGAACCATCTGAAACTGTTCTGAAACTAAACATGGCTTACACTTCTAGAAATACCCTCTATAATATTGCACAATAACCAACTACAATTCTGAATCACCATTGATTGATTGCAATGTCATGGAGAAGCATAGGATGATTGGAACAATGTTGATGTAAGTAAAGAGTCTTCACGAATACAACGACTGATATTCCCAAATGATCACTCATTTAGTACTGATCATATCTACAGTTGCTTAACTTCACTAATTTAATATGAATCGATGTCAACGTGATTATGCCATATATTTTCAAACCTCGCCTAATATTTTAAATATACATGCATACATATATGTAAATCTCAGAGATTTAAAGGTTTCAAAAAAAAAAGAAAAATTCTGTTATTTATCTTCTTCCCATGTCTGGATAAGATGTGACACAAGGGTCAAAAAGTGAGATTGAAGAGATAGTGTCCTAAAGGAAAAGCACTCTGATCTACAAAAAAATCCCTGAGCAGGCCTGTCGACATTCCATGTGCACTACAGATGATGAGAAATAAACTAACCTCTTCTCAAAGAGAGAAGGCAAAACCTAGGAGGATGGACATTTAAGAACTGCACAGGACTAGTAATATATCGCAGTCAACAGTGAAAAAGCGCTTTCAGAAATTGTGTAGACTCTGTTCACTTGGATGCCAAGAGATAAAATCCCCCAGTTGGAGTGTGCCTCTAATTTTATATAGTTCTGTCAACATCCTGTATCAATGATATTTTCAATTAGTATATACTCTTTTTTCTTTCTTTTTTATGGTTATCTTGATCTATGGTATTGTCTCTCTCCACATGTCCTCAACATTGGTGACCTGAGAGTAGGTGATTCTTCCAAAATATTCTTTCTATTTCGATTGCCATCACTTTTCACGTGCGGAGCCATTGAGCTAAATGGGGCAGTCTTATCAGCTCAACACACAAGGCGCAAAATATTTTGTCAATCATGTCCTCTGATTAAGACACAGTTGATTTGTGACTCCATGTTTCCACTGTAATAAATGTGCAGATGTGATTCACACTTGCAGAAGCCGTGTTGGCTATCACGAGATCCTGTGAATGAACAAAATATTTTTTTTTTTTAAATGTAATATTAATGTTTATTATGTAATAAACACATCTATTATGCATTGTAGTAAAAATGACATAGCTGTCAAAGAAAAAATAAATCTGACTGAGGAAAATTGTTTTCAAATTTCAATTCACATCGAAAACGGTGAAAAAATAAATAAGTAAAATAAATAATAAAAACTTAAATGCTTTTATTCAGAGCAATCGTTTTCTTTGTTATCTTGGTGTTACGAATTTGTTTATGTATTTAAAATATATTTTTAAAAAATTGTTTATATATTTAAAATATATTTTTATATATATTTAAAAGATATAAAAAAACCCAGTAAATTTGACACTGAAGATTAGCATTTCAATGAAAAGTTAAGAATGTGCACTTAATTCAAACATGTAGATTTTCTTCCCTTTTTCTGGATTATGTGAGAAAAAAAAAATGTTCAAATTTTAGGATTTGAACCCAATTCTTGAAAAATGTTTCAATTAGGATAAAACTTCGATAATATTTAAAGTAATTTTGAAATGAAAATATTTGTCCATATTTCCAACATCAGGTGTCATTTTGTGTTTACATATTTCAGACAGTTTTCCTTATTTTCGTGGTTACTATTTTCACATTTCGGCTGCTATACATTCATAGTCAGTAACCTACCAGGAATTTGGAAAAGAAAATTCGGTATTTGTACAGTTTAATCAAGACATTAAAAAATGAAAATATTGAAAAAAAGGTTATATTGAACGTATCCGTCTTGGACTGAAGAGTTCAAAAAGAAAATTTAATTTAATTTGATTGAGTAGGTTTTTTTTACGGCAGAAAAACACATTCTTATGAGAGCGCGTTGAAGTCAGCCATTATGGAATTTGTTGAACACACCGTGGGGAGATAACTCAATGTAAAGCGCTGACACTCCTTCTCCATTTTTAATACTAGCTCTTATTCATAAAAATCGAACCTTTTGCTTGGTATAACAAATTGTTTTTTCGCTGTAAAAAAAAAAAAACAAAAAAAAAAAACTACTTGATGAAATTAAGTGAAATTTTTTTTTTTCAGAGAACTTTGTTCCATAACGGATGCGTGCAATATAACCTTTTTTCGATATTTTTATTTTTTAATGTCTTGATTAAACTGTACAAGTGTTATATACTTGTTTCATTAAAGAGTCTTAGAGAGAGACTATTATAAGTGATGCTTTTTCTTGTGAGAGTTCTTATTAGTAATGATATGAGTCTTAGTGAGAGTTCTTGTCTTATTACATATGATGTTGTATCTTAGAGAGAGAGATGTGTATGTAATGACATTTTATAACACAGACATATAATAACAATACAATTTACCTTTTTGTAGAAATCACAACACAAAGATGAGCTTTATCCAAAACACATGGTGAATTTATTTAATACGACCGGTCGGGATTTCCTCATTAAGAACTCAAAGTTTCACATCTTAGTTTCTGAAGTGACGTCTCGCTTCAGACGTCCGCCTGTCTGTCTCCCCTGACTGTCTCTCCTGACTGTCTCTCTGACTGTCTCTCCACCAACTAACTCGCACCTGCTATATTGAGAACTCCATGCATCCCGGCCACGTGAGCAAAATTCACGTGTCTCAACATGCGCGACTTTGCACGTTTTCGACATTGATTTCCCAATAACCTATTTTCCTTGTTTGTTTCCACAAAGGAATTTAACCTACATATCTAATTTATTTAACTCATATTTTATTATCCACATTCTTTTAACAATTGAATAGTTTATTTATTATTTATTTCATCCGAATTAACATTTTACTGGACATTCCATTTAAACCTATTGTTCTTTAAAACTTATGTCCAGGGTTCGATTTCTGCTTTCTCTTATTTCCATTTTAACTAATCTCTCTATTTTTATACTTACATGAACAGGGGACAGCCCTTATCATGTAACACAAGTACCAAAAATTTCATTTCACGTACAGGGGTAGATAACTCATTCCAAAACATAAATACCATTCTTCTCAAGAGTTGACATTCTCTTACACACCTGGAATTTAAATTTTTTTAGATTTCATCCTACATTCTAAATATTTGTAGTCGATTGACAATTTTTTCAGCAACTTATAGTTAAATTATTTAATATTATTTAATTGTGATGTTTTCTTGAAATTAAATGTAGAATGGGTTGTCAACACCCTTTTGTGATAGAGTCCAACTAAAATCAAGACAAACTTAAGTAAATGAATTTTTGGCACAGTTAAGCTAATAATGAAGAATGTTTAAAGTTGGATTTTTTTGTTTGTTTAGTCATGTGTGAACTTGTTTCAGTTTCTTGTTCAAGTGCTCATCACCTCTGACCCACAAGATGCAAATTAATATCCCCCCCTCACCCATTGAGGGTGCATTAACAAAATCCTGACTCTTATAATGAAAACATTACCTGCCAAAATTGCCAGGAAGATAATCCAAGAATGTATCATTGAGATAAAGTTCCCTTAGATTTAAAAGTTGCGTCATGCCATCTGGAATTCTGCAATAGAAAAGAAAAATTCATCATAATCAGTTTAAAGACCATTTTCAATGCTGGCATTTGTTGGATCGCTTTTAAAACTGACTTTCAAACTTATTTCTGGTTTGGTTTCTTTTGAAGTCATTTTTTTAATTAAGGCACAATTTTTGTATGTCAGATACCCTTCCTGACGCCACCCGTGGTAAAAATGGCACATGTGAAATATATACAGTTCCATGAGCAGATTTTTTTCCCCTAGAGTTGCTCATCTGTGGAACACAATACCACAGAGCTGCTTCTCGGCTGACTATAACATGGTCATTTTCAAGACCAATGTGAACAGATTCTTGAAGAGTCATCTTCTAAAATAAATTATCAAATTTCCATTATAGTACCCATCAACCCTTACCCTTGAGTGGCCTCTGGACCTTGATGAGTGATGACTATACGATGTACAAAAAAATAAAAGTAGGATTTTAAGTTATGATGAAAAGAGAATTATCTCAGATTCATTCCAATTGAAAGCAAAGTAATTATTTTTATGATTGTCTCATGTGGGTATGGCTAAAATTCTTTGTAATTTTTTTTTAAACTCTAAAAAAAAAAAAATAAATAAAATAAAAATAATGCTTTTTAAATTCAGCAATTAATTCTTAATACAAATGCAAAAAAAAAAAAATGTCATTAAAGTTCTTTACTGTCTGAAATGCTTTCCTCTGCACTGCTATTCAATCAATGCACACACACAAGTATCGACATCTATAATATAAATCTCACCCGTCTGTTTAAATGTAAGTATGTATGTTTATATGTCTGCCTAAAACTTTCAGAGGTGACGGATTTTCACGAGATCGGTATCATTTTCAAGCTTGACATCTGACAACAGATATTAAACCTGTCCAAAAACATTAATTCCTTCACCCTCATCTGGGCAGTTTTCTACAAGGAGGAGTTGGTTTTTGCAAGCCATTTTTGCAAGTCATCGTATCAGTTGAATTGACTTTTCTTAATTTTAACGTTCCGAACTTCTGGTTGTGTCATGGAGTAGTGGTAAGAAGACGTCAGATTTTCTTTCACTTTCTTTTCCACCTTCGCGTCACGGGTTCGAGCCTGCCTGCCTGCCTATTACCACCTTTTTTTTTTTTTTTTTTTTGCTCAATACACACCTCCAAACACCCGGGAAACGCTGGGCACCCAAGCTAGTTACATATACAACTTAATTCTTTTTCTTTTTCCATGATGATTCTTGGTGGCCTAGGGGTTGAATACTGAACTGTAGAGTCAAAGATAACTTTGTGGCTGGATACAAATTCTGCATTGGCAATAATTATCTATTGCCTACATTGATGATTGTGTAAACACCAAACATAAGAGTCTGAAACAGTTTTTTATGGTAAATAACTGATGATCCGTCCAATAATATTAGAACTAGCGTAAAATCTAACTTTTAAGGACAGTTCATCAAATGTTTTCCTACTAACCATAAGTCTAAGTGGAAAGGATGCAAAACCTTACCGTAATCACTTAAAAAATGTACCCCTCTCTTCAAAAAGTAAATTTATCTGCAATAGCTAAAAAAAATTAGTCAAGTGCTTGACTTGACTGCCCAAAAATGAGGCATCATTTTAAGTTATTTATAAAAAATTTTTAATTCTAAAATGACTTTTTTTTTTCTTTTCTTCTTTCAAACAGGTTTTTTCAGGATGTGCACACATAGTCGCTACAAAAAGTAGAATATAATTTTGTGGATGATTTAACAGAGAATGTTAATCTGTAATTATACCAAAATATAACATACAAGAAGTTGTATCCGGCGTTGCCCGGTATTAAATGTAACATTAAATTCTTAAAAAAAAAAAAAAAAAAAAAAAAAAAAAGAAGAAACTGAGACATGTCCCGTTGACAAAATATTGCATCCCTCTGCCTGTTCTACAGTATTTTAATGGTGGATGCTCTGACAAACTACAAGCACTTGTACCCCCTCGACATAAAAACACCCAACAAATCTGACAATCAGCAAAATCCCACCCCTACACAGTAGACATCACTAGATGTAAGACGGCCTTCTACTCTAATCTTTTCTTCCCCAGAACTGCTAGGCTCTAGAACTTCCTTCCGGGTTCCTGTTTTCTCAACTGTACTGACATGCAGAAGTTCAAGTGTATGAACAGACATCTTGCTGCTCAACTCCCTACATAGTATCCCTGCAACATGTCCCTGATAGTAGCCCCCTGCATCAAAGTGGCACTGTGCCTTGTTTGAGGTGAAAATGGAATTTAAAAATAAAAATAAAAATTTGTGAAATTTTAACAATAATTATTAAACATTAATTAATAAATACTCTATAAATCTTAGTTTCTGTGGAGTATTCTAAATAGTTTTTGGGGGCACATTATAGACACACCTTCCTTGTTTGAAAATTCAAATATTTCAGATTTGCATTAAATTTTATCTTTAGTCATTAGACACCAATTAAACAAGATTCTTTGAGTTTTAATTTCATTTGAAGACTTCATTTGAACATTTTCTTGAATCCAAATCATGTAATGGATTTTGATACAAATTAGAATAAGGATTCTGAACATAAAGTTTAAGTAGCATTGTGAAAAACTTCTGTTTGGGGAATTCATTTTACCTGTCCTGGAACAAGTATTCTTCTAGTATGTATAATTAAAGACAGAGATAAAGCAAATAGCAAGTCAGACAGTTCCTCCTGCCAACTGAATTTTTTTTTTAAATTACATTTTCATCTCATACAAGGCACGTTGCCACTTTGATTTAGGGGGCTACTATCAGGGACATAAGCTACAGGGTTACTATGTAGGGAGTTGGGCAGCAAAATGTTTGTCCACGTTATACTTCAACTTCTGCATGTCAGTACAGTTGGGGAAGCAGGGACCCGGAAGGGTCCAAAGTCTAGTGGTTCTGGGGAAGAAACTACTGGAGTAGAAGGCTCTCTTACATCTGGGGATCTCTACTGTGAAGGGGTGGGATTTAGCTGCTTGTCGGGTTTGTCGGGGGTATTTATGTCGAGGGGGTACAAGTGCTTGCAGTTTGTTAGAGCAATCACTGTCAAGGTACTTGTAGAACAGGCAGAGGGATGCAACATTTCGTCGATGGGACAGAGGCTGAAGTTTAGATGACAGTTCAGGACCTATCAGGTTGGTGACTCTCTTTTGAACATTGTCTAGGTGTGAGAGACTAGTAGCAGATGCACCGGCCAAATATGACAACAATACTCCATACATGGGCGAATGGTGGCCTTATAGAGGTACAGGATACTTTCGGGCGTTAGTAGCTTTCTAGCCCGGTAGAGAGAACTCACCTTTTTCGCAGCGGTCCTGGCAATACTCTCAATGTAATTATTCCAACTAATATTTCCTGTGAACGTTAGCCCAAGGAGTTTAAAAGATGTACTTCCAGATAAAGTGTCTTTGGCCATTGCCCTTGGTGGTAGAGAAGGTTTCTTGTAATTATTGAAGGAAACAAGTTTAGTCTTGGCAGCATTGAATGTGACCATCCATTTTTGTCCCCATTCCACTATAGACCAGAGATCATCCTCTAGTGTTTCTATTTCTTTAGATATGTGTTCATTTGTTTTCCTGTCGTGTCTGTTATAGAGCATGGTGTCGTCAGCATATATACCCATCTCACAGACAATTTTGTCAGGGAGGTCATTTATGAATATTAGGAATAATAGAGGTTCAAGGATAGACCCTTGAGGCACTCCCACATTTATATCATATTGTTTAGATGTACGACCGTCGAGGACAACCTGGATTTTTCTCTTATCTAAGAAGGATTTAATTATGTTAAGTATTCTTCCAGTGATACTGAATAAATTCAGAAAGAAATCCTTCACCCTATTTAAATAAGAATAATAATTATCTCTAAATAGATCCCACATAAACATTTCCTGGAATGAAAATTATGTAATAAATTTTGATCAAAATTGAAATCAGGATTTTAACATAAGGTTTAGTAGCACTATATCTTGATTTTAATCTTTGGAAGGGGAGATAAACGTGGAGAAAAACTATTCTGTTTAGGGAATTAGTTCTATCCGTCCTGGAACAGGTATATATAATTATAAAACTCAAATGACCTTGTAACGAGTGATGTTACCCACTTTCCGGTTTACGACATCCGGTTGCGCATGCGCGCATAAACATTAACCCATAACAACGTAAAGAAATAAACACAAATCGCTTCTTTTTCAGATTTTGACCTACGCACTGAAATATTACATTATTATTTTGAAATTATTATTTAACATGGGAAGAGTGGGGGTGTTTTGCAACTATTCTTTATTACAACTATACTGTCACTATTTTCTTACAACTAAACAACTTTAACCCGTTGACAAACATAAGAACAATTGTAGTAAAGCCAAAACTACTACTACTACTCTCTATCCGTCCCTTTTCCTTCCTTTTTTATTTTTTGTTTACATTTCTAGATACAAAATAGTTGTGTGAGAACGGTGAATTTGTTGACACATTTACTAATCTGTTTCAATATTAGTTTTATTTTATTTTATTTATTTAGGTTTTATTTTTTTGCTTCAGGTTTTATTTATAATTTTTTTTTTAGATTTTAAGTTTCTATAACTTGGTTGAAGGATTCCAATATGGGTTTTTCATTCTTATATTTCTCATCGGTAGGTTCATGTGCATTTTGCTGCTAAATGACTTTTGTCGGCATTCGATTCGTAGGAAAATCACGTTTAACTTTCGATTTTTGAGCGATTATTCAGAAAAATAGGTAACTTTACACGAATAGGGAGGATTTTTATTTCATGTTTGAGTGATCCATCCGTGATTTTTCATTTTAATATACTTTCATAGAAATGTTTCTGCTATGTTAAAAAAAAAACTATTTTCTTTATGTCACAAGTGTCACGCTCATACATGAATTCCATAGCTAATATATAACATACTGACCCAACGGGTCACGGATAGTCTAGTATATATATATATATATATATATATATATATATATGATTACTTAATTTAATCACATAAATTAATATACGAAAGGAGAAATTTATGCATAAACTTTAAGTATTTACTTCAACAGTGCTCAATATGTAGGTAGAGCTAAGTAGTATTTTATAACTTTATATATATATATATATATATATATATATATATATATAAAATTAAAGACATGATGAATTCAGAAAGAAATTCTTCACCAATTATCTCTAAATACAGCATTTTTTATGTTCACACGAATGTATTTTTTATCTTTCACACACAAAAGATGCAGATTAATCTGATGTCACTAAGATGAACAATTCTGACTTTACTCATTTGAATATTACGTCTTCCAATCTTGAATTCTTTCGTTCTATCATCATTTTAAATAAAGTTTTAAAAAGTGACATTCGTTTTATGACAGCGAATATTTATTGTTCCTATTTACTTGCCTCCCCACGAGGGCAGAGTTAGACATAAGGTCGGATTTTAATGTGAGGAAAATCCAGCTCTCCAAAAAGGAACACCCTGGATAGGAACAAAAATTAAAATTGTCTCAGTCTAGAAGGATTTCTCCCCGCTGAGCGAGGACAGAAAAGGTGTAGTGTAGTATCAGAACAGATACTACATCTTGTTCTTAGCAATGTTTTAAAAAGAATTAAACTGCTGGAACTTACGGTAAGAAGACAGTGAATATTTATTGTTTTTAAAAAGAAAACAATTGCTGCCATTTTAAAATAAATACAGAAAAAATAGACATATTCTTTTATTTAAAAACATATTTAGCTAATAATGATAATTATTGTTAAAAAAGATGAAAAAAAAATCATTTTTTTAAAAAATATTATTAACCGTAACAAACATTATTTCAATATTATCATAATAATAATAATATATATATATACACACACACACACACAATTATAAAAATTGCTTTAGAAAGTACCATAGAATTTCCCTACGGTTCTTCTCATAATAAAAAAAAAAAAATGGTGATGTCTACATTAGATAGCACCACACCAAAAAGTTGTGAAGGGTTCAGAGGGACTGAGGAGAAAAAGCACTAACCAGACCTCTATTGGAAAAGTGCAGAGAGCATTAGGACCTTGGGGAGGCTTTTTGCACCCCCTCCAAACCTCAGGGAATATCAACGGATGTTGCCAAGAGATCAAAGGTAAGCGGCTGTTGCAATAATACAAAACCATGTGCAATGGTTATCAAGTGAAATAGAGAGCACTGGAAATCCCGGTGAGACTTGTTGTCACTCAGACTCTAGGGAACACCAACAAGTTATCGCCTATGAGTAATTGCTGGTGATGGCCAGTGTGAGAACTCTTAATGAGTGAATAATAACAGACTGACATTTACTCAGTGGAATTGATGCAATATTTTTACAATTTAATTTTACTGCCTTCTACAATATTTTATTTACTTGGGTTAAGAGGGATTCAGTGTACACAGGTGCAGGAATGTTATTCACACGTATATGCACAGAGTGACGCAAGATGTCTTTGAACGAAGCATATTTTCATAGTTTGTTTTAGTTTTTAAAGTAGAAATGCCAGAGCAAAAGTAAATATAATTTTTTTTGTTTCATTCGCAGACATTTTGATAATGTTGATTTTTTTGCAACCACCCACTCAAGCGAAATAACCAGTTTGTAGGTGAACGAAAAAAATGACATGGTGTTTGACTAAACAGAAGGCAGAAGATTATCGTCTCATGTAAAGCAATAAAAAGCGGGAAAAGAAAGAACAAGAAATAAAGCGAATGGAGAACGAAAGAGAACAGTTTAAATAATAATAAAAATAAAAAATGGCAATAAATGTTTCTGAAGGACCAGTGGCATAGTGGATATGTACTTTGTAAAATTCAGTTTTATGGATATTAAAAGATCAGTGGTGTAGTGGATAAATTACTTGGTAGAATTCAGTTAGAAGTTACACTCTTCTGGATGTTGAAGGTTCAATCCTCAGCGTGCGCAACACCCAAAATACAATTGTTAAATACTTAAACTTTCTACCCAGTCATGGCTAACGGAATGAAATCGTGCTACCCCCAGGAAGTAAATAAAAGGTTCCGTTTAAAATTCTATGCAAAACCATGGAATTATGTAAGCTTAAAATAATTGCATTTTATTTTATAGCTTATACAAAACTGTGAAATAAAATTCATGTAAATCGGTTATTTGTTGGGTTTGAGTGAAGGATGAGAGTTATAGTTGGTCAAGCATGAATTGATGACTTTGGGTTAGGGTACCATATTTAAGTCCTGTCAGATTCATAGTACCACTTTTATTATGGATGTTGGAAACCTTCAGGTGGTCCCTCATGAGTAAAAAATGGATTTATTTTCAGCAACCTTGTAACTTTCATTTCCTTTATTTTGTCCTTTAGTTCTGACATTCCTTGACCAATGTTTCTGACAAAGAGGGAAGAATTGCTATTTTCTAGCTCGGAATCTATCCATGTAACACTTATTTTATGACCTTGAACTAGTATTTATTTTTTTAGTTCTTAAGTGGCCTCATACCTTGTCTGGAGCGATTTCCAGTAAAATAAAATCTGATTGAAAAAAGAATCAAGTGAAAGAAAAAAAACAACGATTTCTTTGTTTTAATTTTTGTATCTTTTAAGGTATTTGTTGAAACATCAGATGAATAACAAAAAAATGAGCATCTTTTGAAATTCATCAAATAAAGTACAAAGAAATAAAAAAAAAAGTTTTAAACACCAGACATGTAAAAAGAAAAAAAGAAAAAAAAAGTTAGCTGTCCTCATTTATTGTTCAAACAATTTTTGGTCTTTTCAAGTGAGATAGACGAATTTGTTTTAACAAGATTTTTGACAGCAAGAACATAAGTAAAAGACAAATCGTTATTTCTCATCTCAATTCTGGAAAAAGTGTCACTTTGCAATTTTGCTGAGAAAAAAAAAAAAAATCCCACAAAACAGGATTTTTCTTTTTATGACATATCTAAATCTTCTGGGGAAAAAATTCTTCCTAACATACACTTGGATATACAATCATTATCAAAACATCTTGGATAGAATAAATTTTTTTGCTTTTTAAAGATATTGTCTAATATGCCTTCATATGATGCAATGACCCACTTTAGACTGAAATCAAAGTGTAATACCTGTTCTATCCTCAGTCAGTTAAGGAGAAATCTTTCTAGAATGAGGCAGCTTTTATTTTTGTCCCAATCCAATGTGCTACTTTTTGAGGAGCTGGATTTTTCCCCACATTAAAAAACCCATCTCGTTTCTATTTTTGGCCTTGTGTGGAAACAAGCAAATAGGGGCTCACTGTTGTTATATTAGTCTTTTTTTGTTTTTCTCGTTTTTATACTCGTATTCATTTCAAACATGGCAAATTGATACCGAGATGTAAAGGGCTACCAAGAATTAGAGACGATGTTCACAGGGAAAATCTAAGCAGGGAGTTGAGCAGTGAGATACCTGTTCACATTACACTTCAATTTTTGTATGTTAGTAAAGTTGAGGAAGCATGATACAGGAAGGGGATTCCAAAGTCTAGTAATCTAAAGACAGAAACTTTCAGAGTTGAAGGTTCTCTGGCACTGGAAGACCTCTATAGTGAAGCCGTGAGACTTTGTTGAATTTGGGGTTAGTCCGGAGAGATTTATATTGAGGTGGTGCATCACAAGTGCTACAAGTTCATCCAAACACATTCCATTTAAATACTTTGTAAAACAAGCACAGGGATGAAATGCTGCAGTGATTGGACAGGGGTTGGAGGTCGATCAACAGTGCAGGATCTAATCAATTGCAGACTCTTTTTTGAACCCTGCCCATTAAAGAGATACTAGCAGGTGATGCACTGACCCATATGTCGCCATTATTACCAAAACAGTTTAGAGTTACAAAGATTTTGTCGTCAATTTAAGAGTCATCATGGTGAATTTATACTGACATTGATCCGTGGTATGAACCGTGTTTGATTAGTTAAAGTGAAGTTTAGGACAATTTTGATGAAGGGATGTATTTATTAATACAGCAACCGAGTATAAGTTTTGCATCAAAACTCTGAAAGCTTATGAAAAGAAACGTGTTTAGCATATTAAACTGTTTTTCTTTCCTTTCATACATTCAAACAAAAATAATCATTTTCTTTTAAATAATAACCTTTTTTTTGTACATTCAATCTCTAAAAATTTGATGAATTGTTGATCAATTAAATTTATATAATATAGAGCATTTTATAAAAAAAAGGAACTATAATTATTTATTTTTTTGTAAAAAATAAACAAATATATACAGATTGTGTAATAAAAAAAATTGCTTTGGATTTTTTTTATGACAAAAATTTTATTCTGAGACCAGGCCAATTTGAAAAGATGTGTTCACAACTGGTTCAAGCTTTTTTTTAAAAAGAATATGCATAAATATAGAAAGTTATGTTGGATCACAATATATCATCAGTTCACAACAAATGCTGCCATGGTGGGTTATGTCCATCTGTAGTCTGTAACTCATTTATTTCTGGTTTCAGTCTTAAGGATTTCTTACGAACCTAACCCCAGATTATAATTTAAGGAGAATAGAAAATGGATCTTGCATTTACTTTCAGCTGTCTCGTAATTCTCGCTTCCCTTATTTTGTCCTTTAGTCCTCACATTCCATGAGCAATGTTTCTGACAAAGAGGGAAGAATTGCTGTTTTCTGAATCTATTCCATCTAACATTTATCTTCGGTAAATTTTTTACCTTGAAGTAGTATTTTCTTTTTTTTAGTTCCATACATAAAGTGTTGATTTCCATTAAAATAAAAATAAAAACTCACACTGGTCATTTTAAGAGTTCCTTTTTGTTATCGAATCAGTTAGTGTAGTGAGAAAGTTTTAACAAGAATACAGCTCATATTCTGATCTTTGGATTTTTTCTTCATGGTACTAACGAGAAATATGTTTGGTGCTCCAATGACCAAAAACTGCCCAACTTCAGGTGACATCGTCTCAAACAAGAACACCTGTTATCACTAAATTTCAGTTTTTTTACTGGACAGATAAATCATCCATCTTATATCAAGCTACAAATGATAAACCATGGTTAAGCCTAAGCTCAACAGTTAGAATCAGCTTCATCACATCTCACATTTTTGTTTAAAGCTTTTATATACAGCACAGGTGATTTTTTTTGCCATTCAGCTTTGCCCATTAATTAATTTTATTACTTGGCACTAAGAAATCTTGGGTAGTTGATCTGATTGCTTGTTAAAATAGAGAGAAACAAAACAATTATTTTAACAAAGTATGTAATTTGTTTTACACCATGATGCTTGCAATAGAACTGCTTTCCACTAGTCTTCATCTTGTTGCTGATTACAGACCATTCTATTTTGGCTTGACCTGTTATAGTCAACATTATCCTGCAAGTCATGTATACCAGCTTCTATAAAATCTCAATTACAGAGTTTGTGTTCATTCTCAATTTGCCAGTTAAGATATTTACAAACTATTAGTAGATATCTTCTAAGTAAGAGATCTTTATCTCCATAGCCAGGTTAATTCAGTTGACATCTACTTCTATGAGGTTAATGTGTTAATATGTCAAATCACTTTGCCTTGATTATGGCTTCGCTTTGGAATATCTTAGCGAAAACTTGAACTGGTTAGTATGTAGCATAGATTAGTGGTGGACATAACAATTCTGGTGTCATCCATTAATTACCATTTCTAATTATAAACTCAAGTATTGACTGAGTTTTTTTGATATCATCTTTCTTTCTTGGGTTTACCTACAATAATAATAGTTTTTGCCATCACAGAGATGAGCTGACCATCTTTGGCACCGGTTCAACAAACTATTTCCTGTTTTGGGTGAACTTTTTGATCATTATTATTTTGTTATCTCATCTTGGTTGTTATATTCACAACATTTTTGATGATGTAACATTTGATCTTCTTAAAATGCATCTTTTGAACTTGAGAACCTTGAAGTCAAACTTAGAAACTTGCACTGAATTTTGAACAGAATCCCTTTTTTAATCCACATTTTATCCAGGATTTTATTAAATTCACCTCTATAGATGAAGAGTTCAGTTGTAAATTTTATATAAGTTCCAGAGTTTGTATCTAAGTTATAAAAGGTGCATCTGGTAATTGTCAGAGAGTTACATCAGCTAAAACATTGCAACAAAAAAGAGAATAATAATCCAAATTATCCTTCCTAATTTAAAAAAAAACATCCTGAAACACATTATTCTTATCAATTCTGGATTCTTTGCTTGCTTATTATAGTCAAAACATAAAAACAGTAGAAAAGTACTCTCAAAATGTAACTTACTTTCCCAGTGGATTGATACTGGCTTCCAATGACTTGAGATGCTTGCAAGCTTTGATGTTGTCTGGAAGATCAATAATTCCTGCAATGAACCAAACATACAAAAAATGTGAGTACATTTTACTAACATTTTCAAATTCTAATTGACATTAAAATATGTAAAACTGTACCAGCGAGATGTCTGTTCACACTACATTTAAAATTCTGCATGTCAGTACAGCTATGGAACCAGGAATCTGGGAAGGAATTCCGAAGTCTAGCAGAGTAGAAGGCTTTACAGTATCTAAGGATATCTACGGTATAGGGGTAGGATTTTGCAGCTTGTCAAATTAGTCATGTATGTCGAAAGAGTGTAAGTGCTTAAGTTCACCGGAGCACATGCTATTAAAGTAATTGTAAAACAGACACAGAGATGCAACATTTCAGTGATAGGGTAGGGATTAGAGTTTGGTTGATTATATATATATATATATATATATATAATGGGAGGTGAATGGATTTGATGAATTAGTATAAGTTTATTTACATGTTTTAATGAAATCAAGGCAAAAAACAACTTGGGATAATGTACTTGTCTTGATTTCTTCAAACATGTAAATGAACTTATACTAATCCATTAAATTCATTCACCTCCAATTTAATATACTATAGCTCTAGAGGACTACATTTCACCTATTGAGCTGATTTTGTTCATGCAGTATTCTGACCAACTTATGTGAAAGTCATACTCCACCCTTTTATAAGTGGTAGCTATATATTTAATTACCCTTTATCATTCTCAAACTCTAAATTCAGACTATCATGTATGTGATAATAAAAAGGATAAAAAATCTGATCATATGAATATAAAGTAAAAAAGAAACTAAATGCTTGACGATTCGTCTGCTCCGTGGTTTTTATTCAAGAGATTGTAGATTGAATATAATTATGTTTTTTAGCTGTTTTCAAATATGAAGTATTTCCTTTCGGCTTCCAGTTAGTGTCAGGTAATCAAGATAGAAATATGGATTGTTTTGTCACCTTTTTGTATTCATTTCATTCATAAAATTGTGAGGGATTATACTTTGGTTTCCAGATAATGCCGGATCATCAGGAGAGAAGACGCTCTGTTTTGGGGTCAACCTCTTGACAACATTTTATGCATATCTAACTGATGTGAGGCCCTATTATCTAAAAGAAAGAAATCGACATGACCATATGTCAGAAAAAAACGTACAGAAGAACACACACACACACACACACACACACACACACACACACACACACACTACTTCATATTTGTTGTATGCTAGCATGTAGTTAGAACATGTATTCCTGTCAACAACTAAGCTTGAAATCTCATTTTCAAATGTTGATAGGAAAAAAATTACCAGACTGGAAATGGTACATGCTTTTTTTTTTGCTTGTCTGTTTAATGTTTGACCCGGAAGTAGTTTGCATGACAAGTACCTCTTTAATACTCAACACCACCCGCCATCTTTTAAAAACATGTGTACCCAGGGCAGAAGGTTAATTGTTTTTTTTTCTGTTTGTTTGCTTTGAAAATTCCTTAGTTTTATGTTGGCCAAACTGACAGATGGAATGATTAGTAGTTCATAGTTGGGTGACTGAGCAGACAGCAGGAACTGGAGTTTGTTGAGTTTGTTAAGAATGGATGTTGGGTAAATTGGAAGGAGAGGGAGGGGACAAGAATAAAATACTGGAAGGGAGGAAGTGGAAAGGTAATTGAGGAAAGAAAGATCAAAGAAAAGAGAGAAAAAAAAGAAAACAAAAAAAAAGAGAGAAAAAGAAATGAGATGAACATAGGAAAGAAAGACAGAAAAAGAGAAAGGCAAATGAAAGAAAAAGAATAGTAAAAAGAAAGAGAAAAAGAGAAAGAAAAAGAATAAAGACAAAGAAATAAGTCAAAAAGAAGAGAAAACAGAAAGAGAAAGAAACAGAAAGGCGAAATGGAAGAAAAAAGAAAAATCAAAGAAAAAGAAAGGAGAAATAGAAAAGGGGGGAAAAGAAAAAAATGAAAAGATAAAAAAAAGAGGAAAAGAAAAAAAAGAAAAAGTAAATGTATAAGCAAAAACAAAATAAAATCTGGAAAACTAAAATAAAAAAGAAGTACAAAGTATAGATTCATCATTCAAGGACTAGTGATATTTAATACATAACATGCAACAAATCAAACGACAAAGGTAAATCTAAATTCAATGTTAAAATATACACAAGAAAAAAAAACATTGCTTTTGTTCAATTTACAAAAATAATAGAAACATCCAAGCAATAACCGTCTCCTTCATACTTTATACTATAACACTAAGTGTAATATCTGCACTTTTTAACATGTCAGTCCCAAGAAACAACCAAGAACTTACCTCTAGCATTGCTGCAATGGGAAAGGATATGTCCTTGATACTTGTGGCACCCTAAAATGGGGCAAGACAAAACACAGCGATTTTTGTTCATACATATATTAATCTCAGCTTCCTATCATGCCTTTTATGGGGAAATGAAAACAACTAAAAAGCTGTTATGCACGTTGTTAACCTTATGAAAGGCCAATAAGATGTTACAAGATACATCAACTTAAACACAAATAATTATATGTTTGCCGTGCATAATAAATAGAAGAAAAGTTTAAAGGTTAATTTATTTTCTTTTGTCAGAGGGAGGGAGGAATCAATTAAAACTGAGTGAGAGCATTGTAGTTGATATGCAAAACATGGTTAATTTGTTTATAAAATTCACTGAAATTTTTCAAACATATTTTTTAAAGTCTGGTTTTGTGTGAAATGTTTAATTTAAAGTTTCAATTTTTCAAAACTTATTTTTTAAAGTCTGGTTTTGTGTGAAATGTTTAATTTAAAGTTTCAATTTTTCAAAACTTATTTTTTAAAGTCTGGTTTTGTGTGAAATGTTTAATTTAAAGTTTCAATTTTTCAAAACTTATTTTTTAAAGTCTGGTTTTGTGTGAAATGTTTAATTTAAAGTTTCAATTTTTCAAAACTTATTTTTTAAAGTCTGGTTTTGTGTGAAATGTTTAATTTAAAGTTTCAATTTTTCAAAACTTATTTTTTAAAGTCTGGTTTTGTGTGAAATGTTTAATTTAAAGTTTCAATTTTTCAAAACTTATTTTTTAAAGTCTGGTTTTGTGTGAAATGTTTAATTTAAAGTTTCAATTTTTCAAAACTTATTTTTTAAAGTCTGGTTTTGTGTGAAATGTTTAATTTAAAGTTTCAATTTTTCAAACATATTTTTTAAAGTCTGGTTTTGTGTGAAATGTTTAATTTAAAGTTTCAATTTTTCAAAACTTATTTTTTAAAGTCTGGTTTTGTGTGAAATTTTTAATTTAAAGTTTCGATTTTTCAAATCCTAAATTTATACAAGCTCTTTTTTTTAAAAAAAAAAAACTCTAAAAAAGTCATATTGCCACTTGGAACTGTAAAGGAGCTACTATTCGGGTGATTGTGGAGAGTTGAGCAAACAGATGACTGCTTACAGTACATTTTAACTTCAGCATATTAGTACAGTCAGGGAAGCAGAAAACAGGAAGGGGATTCTAAAGTCTAGCAGTCTGCAAGAAGAAACTATTAGAGAAGGGTTTCGAGCATCTAGGAGATCTCAACAGTCTAGGAAGGATCTGTTATGTTGAGTATTCATTCAGAAATACCAGATTTAATTTTCGTGAGATGCCTTTCATGCAAAACTTTGTCAATGGCTTTGGATATATCAAGGGTTAGGGTTAGTTTATATCACAATTGAGTCTTATGTTTTTTGTTGTTGATCACTTTTCTTTTGTGAATTTGCTGAATTAATAGTCAAGCTTATCTTAACTTGCGCATGCTTGGAGTACTTTTTTATTAATAATAATTTCATTTTATTTTTCTTATGTATTATCATTCTAAAATAACTTTTAATCTGTGTATACAGTTGTATATTATTTCACTCCTACCATTTAATAGGCTTTGGAGTTTTTAAAGTTTAGAATTTCAAATTTCTTGATTCAGAAATAGTTCACATCGGTCTTCTAAATTTCAACATGTACTGACGTGTCATACTATTTTCAACTCGATTATTGGCAAGTGCCCGTTTTCTTTGAGCTTCCAGACAAATTGGCAATTATCAGGCCAAACAATTTCAGGGCTTGAGTATATAAAGTTTTTTTTTATTTTATCGTTTGTTTTCATGCATATTGAAGTTTGTTAACCAATCAGATTCATATTTATTCTCACCTGTGAGTTGAAGTGTCCATTATCCAATAGCTGTGCTTCAACCAAATAAAGGTTTGGTTGATATCTACTTCCTATTCTACTGTTTTGCTTTCTATACAGTGATGCACTGTTTATTTGTGAATGTTTTAAATTAATACTTCAGCCTATCTTAACATATGCGTGATTGGAAAACTTCATTCTAAATATTTCTTTTATTTTTCTCATGCATTGTTATTCTAAAGTAAATTTTATTTTGTGTATACAGTTGTTTGCTATTTCACTTCTAAAATTTAAGTTTTGAAGTTCCCTGAAGTTTAGAATTTCACTCAATAGCTGTAACATGAAATGCACTAAAAATAACTAAACATTAAAAAGTAAGAATAATGAAAATGACCATTAACAATTAGGAAAAGTTGCTAATTTTATTTTACTAAGGTGTCACCACTTATGAAGGCCCAAAAGCCACACGATGATAAGGGCTAATGAATGTCATGTGCCCAGTGAGACAACAATGTGATGATTGGTGGACTGGTAATGGTGGAAATTTAGCAAAATGTAAAGTGTGCATGTGTGTGTGGGGGTGTGCATGTGTGTGTGTGTGTGGGGGGGGTTATTGATAGTCCTCAGGAGAACATGCACTGCAACATTTTTTTCCCATGGTTTTAAATTCTTATGAGAACTAAGAAATTACAAGTTGAACATCTTTTTGTTTAATAAAACTTGTATTTTAAAACATCTAATAAGAAAAAAATAAGTGATAACAAAGCTAAGAAATTGTTTAAACAAAATTAGTACAAAATTCAAGGCAGCTGTTTTGTAAAATCGGCTGAACAAAATGAAGATTAAATGTAAGTGTATTTAGTAAAGTCATGTTTTAAATCTTTATTTAGCCAATTATGAAAAATCATGGATTAATTTTTTAAATATTTTTTTAAAAAATGATTTAAATGTTAGTATTGTTTGGTATTGTGCTGATTGACACCAGCCCATCAAAACTAACTCCATTCAAACAACTTTCTTAGTCAGTATTCTCAGAAAAAAAAACTGAACTGAGTAGGAAAACTTATGAAAGAATAGACCAACCAGAATGAAAGAGATATATCAGACTGATTGCTATTTGGGTCTAATTTTAAAAATTTAATCGACTTCTCTTCATTTTTTTTTTTCAATTTTCTTATCATTTTATTCAAGCTGTGGATGGGGTATCCTACCAGATGACAGATATTCACTCGCTATCTCATACATTCCAATCATGAGATCTTTTTAAAATTTTAACCACCCTTTTTTAGTGCAATTGTTTGATCCTCTCTTGCACTTTGTTCACCAGGTATATTTTCAAGGTAGATTTTGAAATTCTTTTTCATGAGTTCAGTTGCTCCTATAAACAATGGAATGATGGAGATCTTCCTAAGATTCCAATTTCTTTTCATGTCATATAAGACCTTGGTATTTTGTTATCTTTTCCCTCTCAGCTCTGTTTATTGTGAACACTAACTTTTACTAAGATTGATTCTTCCTCATTCTATATCAGATTTAATAGTTCTGTTTTCTTGTAGGGACAGGCGTATAATTTATTTTCAACTGTTATTTCTGGTATATGTTCCCAGGATCTGCTGCTGCATTCAATATTCAACTTTTTACAGCTTGGTCATCAAGCCTTGATTCTGAGTAGCCATTATAATCCTCTCTTGATCATCTTCATGGAGTGATCCTCTTTTTAGCCAGTTTACAGAGTCTTCCTTATCTATATAATCCTGGATGAATTCATACAGAAAATACTTGGAACACTTGGTTGGTTCCTTCTTCCAGTTCTATGCAATGGAAAGTCTTAGTGTATTTTTGACGACACTTTAAGGCTATTTCCATAGGAAACTTATTTTCTAATTCTGTAAGACCGTCTTGTCTAAAATGTTTGGCTAGTTTTGTCATGGCAGTTGTTCTGCTGGCTCTTGTTTTATGATGTTGATAAACCATTTTGAGGTTTTGGATTTTGGAAGCTCAGCAAATATTAGCCGATGCTCACAATAGTGGCATGATGCTGATGGTCAATTTCTATAAGGTTCATACCTCCTGCTTCTCTGGTCAGATAGAGATTAGGCAGAAACTGGTTTTTGTATGTTATTCTGCACAGTGTCAACATCTGCATTTTAGTGTCTATTTTGTTTATGTCCCTTTGTGGCCAGTACATGTATATACATGTACATGCATGTTATGTATCGATATAATAAAACTATGACACATGTATAGATATACATTACAAATATTATATGTATGGTGATGTAAAAACTATAAATGAACTTGGTTTTCTGATGCAGAATTAATAAATTGAAATTTCACTTACCATTTTTGCTGATGTCAAGTTCATCTAAATTGATGAGACTTCCAATTGCAGCAGGAATTCTTGTGATTTCATTGTCCGAAAGACTGAGTTTATGCAAACCATGGCAATAGAATAATTCCTGGAAGGGGAAGAAACAAAAAACAAAAAAAGTAGTTAATTAAAATGAATGGAAAAAAGAGGAGAAAATTCAAAAAAAAAAGGAAGAGAGAAGAAACAAATGAGATATAGGAAAAAGAAAAAGTGAAAATGAAGAAGAGGGGAAGAAAGAAAAAGAGAAACAAAGAAGAGATAGAAAGAGAAAAGAGCGATAAAAAGAAAAAGTGAGATAAAAAAGAAAAATAGAAGATAAAAAGGAAAGTGAAAGCAAGAAAAGAAAGAAAAAAGAAAGGAAATAGAAAAATAAAAAAACAGAAAAGGAAAGTAAAGGATAAAAGAAAGGAAAATGTCAATAAGAAAGAGAAAAGAAAAAAGACAATATTTCATAACAAACAATAAATTAAAGTGGACACACTTGAAATTATTAATTACCAATGAAATTTTTGCAACACTTTCGTTTTACCTTATTTGTTATTCAGAAAAATCACCAAATTTCTTTCTAAATATTTTTACTACCTTTCGTGTATGTGTTTTTTTTTAAATATACATGATATGCACATGATTTAATCAAAATAATTTTCAGCAAACATACACTGCATTCAACTAGCCAATAACAGAAAAAACAGGAAATTTTAAACATTATATTTAAAAAAGAATACTTCATTTGCAAACTCATTATTCAACAAGAATGAATTTTAATTTCTTCATTGATGAAACAGCCATTTTGATTCGTTTTTTTATATCATATAAACGGTGCTTTATAGTTTGAATATATATATATATTTATTATTACTTTATAGTTTGAATATATATATTTATTATTACTTTATAGTTTGAATATATATATATTTATTATTACTTTATAGTTTGAATATATATTTATTATTACTGTTTGATCTGCTTAGTTACACATGTTTCGATTAGCGAAAAAAGTATCAACATTCCAATAATTTCATCAAACTTTACAAAAATAATTATTATGATTAGGGGAAAAAAGATATAAGAAAAAGAAGAATACACAAAACAGGGGGGAGGGAGAGAATGAATCAGATATCAGCAGCAGTTAAGTTTTAAAAGACACTGGAAGGTGATAAGGGTGAGAGGGGTTAAAATCAAGGGGCGAAGGAGAGTTTAAAATATTAAACTAGACACGGATAGGAATAGAAGGAGGGGGGAGAAAGAGAGAGAAATGGTGGAAAGAGATGTATATATATATATATATATATATAATTTGGGGCAACGCCAGATATGTAAAGATAGTAAAAATTGAAAACAAACACTTGCCATGAGTATATTTTCAGATTATTATTACTACTACTACTACTACTACTACTACTACATTTTATTTAATACAAACATTTTGTTTACATATATTCTGGATGTTGTCTTCACTATAGACTTTTTCAAGACAAAAGTATCATGAGGTCAATTTAACTACTATCACTCTTAGATTGGCCTGAAGAAGCTGCTGCCTTAAAAAAAAAAGGCTATAACCGAAACATGTCTTCCAATATGTAGCCAATATGTTTGTATAAATAAAATAAATACTGAAATATATTGTTACTTGTTATTGAGCACTGTTAGATAAATATATTAAATTCATGAGATTAACTCTTACATTGTCTGGGTGTTATTCAGACTATGGTGCCAAAGAATATACATATCCAGAAAATGTATTTATTCCCCACTCATAGTATTTTATTCATGCGTTAATGTAGTACGTCTTACACGTGTTTTGTTGAATAGCAGAAATTAACCAAACAACTAATCGGAGACAGAAGTATGTTCCTCAGAAAAAAATTAGAGTTTTTTTTTTTCTCCTTGGAACAGAAAGGAAATGGTGAAAGAAAAATTGTTGATAAAAAGAATTGAAAATTTTAAGATTAAAATATCTTTTACTTATTGAATTCACTGCTCGTGAGGAGACGTTATTTTATAGTACACACACACAAACATATATATATATATATATATATATATATATATATATAGTAATTTATAAAATATATATGGCGATTAAGCTACAATTGAATATTCCGCGTTTCATCCACTCTAGGATTCTCCAGGCTTATGTGCGAATTTTGTGGTTGTCTGTCGTTTTATATACGCACTTCTATTGAGATTTTAGTTAGCCAATCAGCTTTCTAGCATCCACCGCACCTTCCTATCAGCCAATGAACATGCACTTACAGGACAAAGGCCCATTTGACCTCTGATTGACCTGATTCTTTGTGTGTGTTCTATTTAGCCTGGATATCTAGCGTCTTGACCTGTTTTAAATCTAGGTTAGGTTTTGTTTTTTTATGTTAGTTTATATATAGACATACATACATATATATGTATGATAGTTTATGTATGTGCATGTTTATTTTATTTTATTTTTTTTATTTTTTATTACATTTTCACCCCAAACAAGGCACATTGCCACTTTGGTGTAGGGGCTACTATCAGGGTCAGCAACTACTGGGGCACTATGTAGGGATTTGGGCAGCAAGATGTCGGTTCACGTTGCACTTGAACTTCTCCATGTCAGTACAGTTAGGGAAGCAGGATCCTGGAATGGAATCCAGAGTCTAGCGGTTCTGGGGAAGAAACTACTGGAGTGGAAAGATCTTTTACATCTAGGGATCTCTACTGTGTGGGGGTGGGATTTAGCTGCCTGTCGGGTTTGTCGAGGGTGTCTGCTTCGTGGGGGCACAAGTGTCTGCAGTTCGTCAGAGCATTCACCATTAAAATACTTGTAGAACAAGCTGAGGGACGCAACGTTTCGTCGATGAGACAGAGGCTGAAGCTTAGATGCCAGTTCAGGGCCTATCAGATTGGCGACTCTTTTTTGAACCTTGTCAAGGAGCGAGAGACTAGTAGCAGATGCACCAGCCCAAATGTGACAATACTCCATACATGGGCGAATGGTGGCCTTATAGAGATACAGGATACTTTCAGGTGTCAGTAGTTTTCTAGCACGTAGAGAGAGCCTACCTTTTTTGCAGCGGCTCTGGCAATGTTTTCAATATAATTGTTCCAGCTCATGTTTTCTGTGAACGTTAGGCCAAGCAGTTTGAAAGATGTACGCTCAGACAGGGAGTTACTGGCCATTGCTATTGGTGGCAGAGAAGGTTTCTTGTAGTTATTGAAGGAAACGAGTTTAGTCTTGGCATCATTGAATGTGACCATCCATTTATGTTCCCATTCCACTACAGATTGGAGGTCATCCTCTAGTGTTTTTGCCATTTCTTTAGATATGTGTTCATTTGTTTTCCTGTTATAGAGTGTAGTGTCATCAGCATATATACCCATCTCAGAGGCAGTTTTGTCGGAGAGGTCATTAATAAATATCAGGAATAATAGAGGTCCAAGAATAGACCCCTGAGGCACTCCCGCATTTATATCACACTGTTTAGATGTTCGACCGTCGAGGACAACCTGGATTTTTCTCTTATCTAAGAAGGATTTAATTATGCTAAGTATTCTACCAGTGATACCGTATGATTTAATTTTCCTGAGGAGACCTTTGTGCCATACCCTGTTAAAAGCCTTAGATATATCTAGAGTTACCGCTCTACCCTCCCCCGCTTTGTCCAGTGAATGGTATGTACGTTCAGAGATTACAGTGAGGATGTCAGCTGTGGAACGGGCTTGTCTAAATCCATATTGTTTGGCAGTCAGAAGTTTAGCATCTGTAAGGTGCCGGACTAGAGCATGGTTAATCATGGTCTCAAATATTTTGGCAAAAAGTGGGAGGAGGCTAATGGGGCGATAATTTGATGGGTCAGTTCTTTCGCCAGAATTCTTGAATATTGGTACCACAGAAGCGGTTTTCCAACAGCCTGGAAAGCAGGATTCATTAAGGCATTTGTTGTAGAGTTTGGAGAGAACTGGAGCTACTTCGGCTGAGCACTTTTTTAATAGCACAGCTGGGATGAGATCAGGTCCACATGTTTTGAAGTGTCAAGATTTTTTATGATAGCATGTACCTGAGCAGGGGTGATTTTTAGATCGTCTAGCGTGGCGTCTGTCCGCAAAGGAAAGTCAGGCAGGGGGTGGTTGGAAGGGTCCAGTGTGGAGTTCGAGGCAAACTGGCTGGCAAGCATATTAGCTTTGTCGGTTGCTGAGCAAACAACCTCGTGATTGTTGGTTAGTGGGGGAATTGTTGATTGCCCATTATTTACTACACTGTTGTAGATTTTCCAGAAGTCACGATTTCCCAATTTTTGTGCTTCGATGCGTTTTTTAGTGGTTTCAGTAAATTCTCTCTTGGCTGTCGCTATTTCTTTCTTAACGTTATTTCTAGCTTCTATCTATTGTATTTGTTTATTTTCTTCCATCTTCTATTTATTTTATTTGTTTATTTTCTTCCATCTTCTATTTATTTTATTTGTTTATTTTCTATTTTATCCTGTGAACATAGTCGTTCGCTATTCCTCTCCTACATTTAATAGATGTTAGGGTTCTTTAAAGTACAGGATAGCAAATTTTTCATGAAGGCATAATCTACATGGATCGTCTAGGTCTCTACAGGTGTTTGCTTGTCTTACTATTTTCCATTCGACTACCAGCGAATGGCCGCTTTCCTTGAGTTCCCAGTATTTATTTGCTAGCTTTGTTTTCATACGGTGTTTTTCATTGTTGAATGTACTTTTGTGGTCATAATATCGAGTTTTGAAATCTAAGGAAGTCATACCTACATAATATTTCTGGTTATTCGGGTTTTCTTTTGCAAATATCGTGGCCTGGTAAACTATGCTTTTGGTTAGACATTTATTTTGAAGTGGACAAAATGTATGGTATCTACAGTTGCATTTATCTTGTTCATTATTAGTATTTTTATTTTTATTTCTTGTATGGTTGTTGTTGTCCGGAGTTGGTTTATTATTATTATTTCTGCTAGTTATATATGTGTCTTTTGTGTTAGTTTTATTTTTGTCATGGTGTCTACTTTTTTTATTGTTTATTTTGTTGTTGTTTACATTGTTTTAATTTAATATTTTGTTATTATGTGCTTTAATTATCTCTAAATTTTCGCAGCAGCTGTAGAATAACTTTATGGTATTTTTATTGAAAATTTTGTGTAAGGGTTGGTTGTGGGAAAGTGCTTTTCGATAAGATCTAGAAATTTCTTGCCAAGTTTTGTTTTTAACATTTAATTGTATGGGGCCGTATACCAAATTATAGTTCTTTTTCTTCTATTTTTAATTTTATTATAGTTGTTGGTGTTTTGTTGTTTATATTTGATATTCGTGGCTTAGTGGGGGATGCCCTTTTCTCTACCCTGCAACCTCTCTCCCACAGAAGAGACGTTGTGAGCCTATCCTTGTTTTATCGTTATTTCCATGGCAGGTGCTCGTCTGAACTCCAATCTCTGATCCCCCCTCGCTAATCTTTCACGAAAAACACCCGTCTAGCTGAATCCACTGTGAAAAATTCCCCCCACTCTATATCTGTGCCTAAATCAAAACGCGGATTTCATGAACAAAGCTTCTTTCTTAGAACTGCACGCCTGTGGAACTCTGTTCTGTCTGCCTGCTTCCCTCTGGACTACAACTTGGATGTCTTCAAGTCCAATGTTAACAAATTCCTAATGAACCGCCCCCTTAAGTAAACACTTCAGCAAATCTCCAAACTAACGTAATGTACTTGCAATAACCCTTATCCCTGAGTGGCTTCTGGGCCTTGATAAGTGGTGATCACTGTGTAAAAAAAAAAAAATATCAATGTTTTTGTATCCACTCCCTTTTAGGGCTGTTTCATAGATATTGGTTGACCTGTTAAATGCATTTTCATTGCTTGAGTTATTGCTAAGTCTACTTACGATCGAGTTAGGAATCTGGTTTATAAATGATGGTGGACGTATATTGGAGTAACGTTATCTTTTAAGTAGGGTTCATATGTGTTTTTATCTAAATTTAACGTGACGTCCAGGAAGTTTGTTATTTTTATGTTAGCTAATACATCTACTTTTAGGCCTAACTTTTTCATTTCCTTGTGTATGATTTTCTAAATTTATCTCCCTTGACTTTGTTGGAGTCTTTTATTATAGCTAATCCATCATCTCTATATAGGCCGATGTCCGTAGTATCAAATATGCTTGTGACGGTATATAGAATGGATAATCCCACAAGATCTGATGCCTCTGCAGAATCCAGGGCACCCATCACCAAATCAAACGAATTTGTCATTTTAGTTTTTATCCATTGGTTATTGTTATTTATTAGAACTGATTTTCTACATTTTTTAATGATGTTGATTTCCTCCGAGGATATATCAGTGTATGCCTCAGCAAATTCTAGGGCAATGTTAAAAAGTTCTTTGGATACGGAGGGATAGAAGTCTATGAGGTCGAACTGTATAAACGTACATTTTTTTTTTGTTTTCTATATTTTTAAACCAGGTGATTGCTTCGCAGTATTTGCCCACTGGTTTAATTCTAGGTCTTGTTTGATTTGTTTGTTTACTCTAGAAAGTATTGCTTTGCTAATTCTACCTATTTCTGGTTTAGTTGGGTTTATCAAGCGGGTGCTGGGATTATTATTGAAGTCCCATTTGTGGTCTTTGAGCAGAATGTATGCCTCTAGGTTTCAATTTGCCAACTTTATCGCTAATTTTTAATTTATCGGTAATTTGTTTACTTTCAGTATTTATTATATCTATGTAGTCGCATTCATTTGTGTCTAGTTTTTTGTAGTTTTTTGTAATGTTTTCTGTGATTAGTTTGTTATATTCTTGTTTATCTATTTTATAAAATTTCTAGTTTTATCTGCTTTTATAAAGATTTTATTAGAGTTCTTTATGTTTCTAACGATTTTGTGTCGTTTCCGTTGGAAATTGTTAGGTTGATTGTGGAATTCTAAGTTTTTAACTACGTTTAAGAGGTTATTTTCAAAGTTTATCAAAAGGTCTACTGTTTTTGCACTTTTTAGGGTTTTAAAACCTTGGGATTCTTTTTTGTTTACTTTTTCATTTTTAATAAAGACATTTGCTCGCCATTGCATTCGGCGTATTAGTTCATCTGTTTTTTTTTAATTAATTTAATGATATAGCTATGCTTGCTAGGTGTGGGGATGTGTTTTAGCGATATTTCGAAATTAACTCTTTCCATATCTATTTTTAATGTGGTGAAATAAATTCTTTTGAGAGTGCTCAACTGTTTCAAGAGCTAAGTATAGAAGGTGCGTATATAAAAATGACAGACAACCACAAAATTGCGCATAAGCTTGAATAATCCTAGAGTGGATGAAACGCAGAATATTCAGTGTAGCTTAATCGCCATATATATTTTATAAATTACTAACTAGCTCTACCTACAGTGATGATCATATTTATTGGCACGGTAAAATAAAAGTTAAATTTTGTCTAATAAATTCTAAAAAAGGGATTAAATTAAAGAAAATAACAAAGTATATTATGTATTTTTAACTGGCCTTTCCGATGCAGCAATCGGATTTTAGAAAAAATAAATAACAAAGGAACAACAAACATAATTGCAAAAAACCCTTGTTCAAAATTATTGGCACGATTTATTTAATAATCAATTGTATAGCCTTTGGCCTTGATTACCTTCCTCAGTCGCTTTTCATAGTTTACAACCAAGTTGTTGCACTCTTCAGTAGTAATTTTAGCCCACTCTTCCTGACAATAATCCTCCAATTGAATAAGATTCTTAGGCTTCCTTTGCATTACCCTCAATTTTAATGTTCTCCATAAATTTTCAATTGGATTAAGGTCTGGGCTTTGTGATGGCCACTCCAAAACATTAATATGATTGTCCTCAAGCCATTTCTTAGTCAGTTTAGCCGAATGCTTTGGCTCATTATCTTGCATGAACCACCAACGACGACCAAGTGAGAGCTCTTTAGCAGAGTCTTTCAGGTTTTCATCCAATATTTTAACATAATCTTCCTTTTTTATGCTACCTGTGACCATAACAAGTCGCCCTGGTCCAGAGGCAGCAAAGGATCCCCAAAACATCAAACTGCCTTCACCGTGCTTCACTGTGGGTATGGTGTTCTTAGGCAGGAAAGCTTCGCCAGATTTTCTGTAAATATAAGACACTTTATTATGGCCAAATAACTATTTTCGTTTCGTCAGTCCATAGAACACGTTTCCAGAATGCAACATCTTTATCAATATGACGTTTTGCAAAGGCTAGCCTTGCTTTCAGGTGCATAGGCTTCAATAAGGGAGTCTTTCTCGGACGACATGCTTTTAAACCAGCTCTCTTCAAAACTCTACCAACTGTATGTCGAGATACATTCACTCCAGAGGTGCTCTGTTCATCAACAATCTCCCCAACAGAGATCCTTGGGTTTTGTTTTACTTGTCGAACAATTTTCCGTTCATCTCTTGGGGAAAGAATCCTATTTCTCCCTCTACCCTCTAAACTCATAACGTGGCCTTGCGATTTGAACTTGTTTATTATGGCTCTAACAGTAGATTTGGGAAGGTTTAGCTTCTTTGAAATCTTATCATAGCCCTCCCCATTGGTATGGCATGCTACAACAAGCTTCCTGACGTCTTCGCTGTATTCCTTAGTTTTAACCATGGCGATTAAAAATTATAATTTAGTCACTTATAATAGTTTAAATAAATCGCTATCTAAAAATTATCTGAAAAAAATTATTCACTGAATTAGCGTTAAACAAGCATAATATGGCTATAAAAAAGTTCAGAAAGCACGTAAACCGGAAATTGATTGATATTATACTGATACTAAAATAAAAACAAAGCCGTGCCAATAATTTTGAACAAGGGTTTTTTGCAATTATGTTTGTTCCTTTGTTATTTATTTTTTCTAAAATCCGATTGCTGCATCGGAAAGGCCAGTTAAAAATACATAATATACTTTGTTATTTTCTTTAATTTAATCCCTTTTTTAGAATTTATTAGACAAAATTTAACTTTTATTTTACCGTGCCAATAAATATGATCATCACTGTACGTATTGAGCACTTTTGAAGTAAATACTTAAAGTTTACGCATAAATTTATACTTTGGTATATTAATTCTATGTGAATAAATGAAGTAGTTATATATATATATATATATATATATATATATATATATATATATATATATCACACACTAAATGTTAAACAAGCTTTACAAACTATAAACCTGTTTTTCCTTGACATCAGATTTTCAAAAACAGAACATGGATTCCCAGAAGTTTTTTTGATTATCATAATTTACTCTAGGGATAATCGCAAACTTCTCACACAGAAGTGAACTAACTTATTATTATAGCATCATTTATTTAAATTAACAAAATGTCAGAAAATGGAAATAAAAATATCCTAAATCTCCTGTGTATTATTCACATCAAAGTGACGACAATTGCGACTGTACGAATCAAAAAAACAATCGTAGGCGTGACTATGTGATCATGTGATGTTTCATATTTTCTGATTTTGCAGCACACCTCCTCATTAGAGAGGTCAGTACATCAATAAAAAAAAAAAACACGATTAAATTGCTATAAAGATCTTTTAAATAAAATATTACCATTACAGTTAGTGATTAACTCTACTGGACAATTGATTAGATGATAATCCAGTAAATCGTCACAATATTCGACTTAGATGTGTGAAAATAGTGTTGAGAATTGAATTTTTTCTTAGCAGATTAGATGAACTAGAAGATTCCATTAGAAGTTCAGGATTCTTCTTTTCCATCATCAGGTTTAGATATTAAAGGTGATACGGTTGTCTTGGACTTGAGGGTGAACAACACCAACCGGCATCTTACACCTGTTCTTCATGTAGTTTGATCCATAGAGTTAGTGTGTGTGTGTGTGTGTGTGTGTGTGTGTGCTGGTGGCATTCACTCTATACGGGTTGAACCAGCTTCCTCCAAAGGAAGAAGTGTCAAGAGAACATTATTTTATTGTGAAAATAGTGTGTAGACCTGAATTTTTTTTTATAAGGTTAGATGAACTAGAATATTCTATTAGATGGATTTCATGGCGATATGATGGAATAGGGGCAAACACCTTGCTGAAGGGTGTCCAAGGCAGTTTAGTTATTGTATTGTGCAAGATTCTATTTAAGCCATAGTACTTAACAGGTACTACCACAACGGGTCACAATAAACTTAATAGTAACAAAAGAGTAACTTCGCATTTTGTAAATTGCCTAAATCAGGAGGGGGAGTTCAACAGCTGTAGGTCATGACAAGGACTCATTTGCCTCTGGATTCCTTAAACTTAACCGTTATATATCAACGTTCATGTTTGATATTTAAATCCGTTACTCAACAGGTGTTAAAGGTTTAAGCGAATAGGAAAAAACTCATGAAATTCAATGCAAAAGAGCTGAGCAAATTGAGAGAAAAAATACAAAGTACAAATTTACATTTGAATTTGATGTTTGAACAATAAATTACTGTAAGAGATAGGAGGTAGGGGAAGAGAATGAGAGAGGGTGGAGAGGGTAGAGAGAGAAGAGGAGGAGGAGAGAAAGGAGAGAAGAAGAGAAAGATAAATAGGAGTGAGAGAGAAAGAGAGATACGGAGGGCAGGAGAGAAAGAGAGAGGAGAAGAAGACAGAGGAGAAGAGAGGAGAGATGGAAAGAGAGAGATTGAATGAAAGAGATAGAGGAAGGGGAAAAAGAGAGGGTAGGAGGGAGAGAATGTAAAAACAGAATTTCCGAAAAAATATTTTTAAAATGGATTAAAAAAATGGTCTTTAAAAGAAACAAAAAGAATTTTTTATCGTTAGGAATTTGGACAAGTGCTCTTTTCAATCATAGAAATTCATTAAGATTGTTGTTATTATATGTCAATTTCGATATAAGCAAAATAATAATCGGAGGTGAAATAATTATACAAAGGTAACAAAGGGATAACACAGGTTTATTGTATAAATAGTACAAAACAAACATAGTCTAATGAATGAGATTAATATATATATATATATATATATATATATATATATATATATATATATATATATATATATATTAAATTCGAAGTACAACAGAATTGTAATAGTTTAAAAGCGAAGTGGGGCATTTTTTTTTTAAACCTTATAAAAAAAGATCGACTATAATGTAAGAAGAAACAGGATCGACTAAAAGTAAGAATATATATATATATATATATATATATATATATATATATATATATATATATATAACAAAGAATTAATAAAACATGTTAAAACCACTTTAAGAAGAGTTAAAAACATTAACTTTTCAAAAAGGAAACTATATATCAGAATCCTAAGATGAATAGAAATAGATAAATTAATCGTGTGTTATCGGGTCCTACAGAATATTTTTAGGAGGTAATATTATATAAGACAATTCTAGACAAAAAGAGAACAGCTAAATATACTTGATAAAGCAAATGGAATTTATAGTTTTTTTTTTTTAATTTCATTCAGAAAAATATTTTTCGGAACAGAAATTTGTTGATTGAATAAAGAGTACAGTTCAGATTTTTTTTCCTTAACCCATGGATTTTCGATGTAGGCTCATCTCCTCAAAGGAAAAGACATTAGTCCAATATTTGCTAATGACTTTTCCTGAGGAGAGGAGCCTACATCGAAAATTCATGGGCTACGAAAAAAATCTGAACTGTATTCTTTATTCAAACAATGAATTTCTGTTCTGAAAAATTATGTTTGTTTGAATAAAATTTAAACAAAAAAACTATATATATATATATATATATATATATGTATGTATGTATGTGTGTGTGTGTGTGTGTGTGTGTGTGTGTGTGTGTGTGTGTGTCTGTAGGTAAGTATAGAAGGGGAGTGCGCCTACACTGAATATATAGAGGCCCTTTCTTTTTTTCCTCCATTTTTGTGTCAAACTCTTCCTTTTTCTATATTTCTTTCAGTCAGCGTCTCTCAGGATCAGCTACTTATTGTTAGTGTTAGAGGGGTGCTAGGTTGTTCCATTATAACAGTTCAATAAAAAAAAAAAAATCAAGTAACAAAAATTGGAAACTAAACAGTTTAATTTTTAGTGTGTAAACATACATTTCG
Source organism: Euprymna scolopes (assembly GCF_053919585.1). Classification (NCBI taxonomy): domain Eukaryota; kingdom Metazoa; phylum Mollusca; class Cephalopoda; order Sepiida; family Sepiolidae; genus Euprymna; species Euprymna scolopes. Next base: position 15,474,565 of record NC_136488.1, on the reverse strand, counting down.
TCCCTCAATTTCATTCGTTTTTAATTAAGTTTAACTTTTCATTTCATTAAACTAAATTTTAGCTGACCTGTAATATAAAACACGTTTCTGTGTATTTTCATCTTTTCATCATAGTTGATTTAACATTTGTTTTACATGATGTCACGTTTTGATTTAATCCATCAAACTGGATTTCCAGTGCTTTCATCAAACTGCAGGTGTCAATGTGTTGGATATTTGGCAGGTGACCCCAGAAAGAGAGGCATTCGATGGGTTGCACACATGCAAATTAATTCCATTTAAAGGGTGCGAGACTTTCAACCATTGTCTATTGAAATGCATAATTTGACTAGAAATAAGCGAGAGGATATCGTTCAAAAGGTCGAGACAATAGACAATGGTAAATATTAAACATTTAGAATGAATAGATGTTTATATAAATCGACAACAGAAAGCAGTCAGAAGATAGTTGGACACAGAGCGAGGACAAGCTGCCAAAACATCCCCCCACCACATGTCTTCACTGATGTCAACACCATCATACTAAATCGAAAAGGTTGTCATTAAGAATAAACAAAATATTTTTATAATCCAGCTATGCTGTGTTTTATTTGCTGCCAGGTGTATATATTTTAGACAGTAGCAAAAGTTGATTTAGAAATTATATAGACTGAAAAGCACATTTAATGACTGACCACAACGAATATATAATAGATGGATAGTTGAACACTAGTCAGATAAATAGCAATATGAACTTATTTTTAAATCCAGGGAAAATTTTTGGAAAAAATTATTTTGATAAAATAAATTTGGATTATTTGGACTACCATCCTCATCTAAATTGTTCACAAATGTAAGCTCCAAGTTTTTTTCATCATTCGAAACGTGAATAAAATAATCAAGATGAGAATAGCTGTTGAAATAATCAATCGTTAACGAATCCTTACCAGTGGATATTATGATTTAGCATTAAAAATGCTGAAAAATGTTTATATTTGTTTTCTGTAATCCAAACTCAGCCGATAATACTTATTTTGTAAAAGGAACCAAATCTTATAACACCAAAGTGAATAGAAGAAAAATGGATCAAAAAGGAATAAAAAGTCATAACAAAATACACAACTAAAAAATAGCTACAAGTTAATAAATTTGATTGCTACACATGCAATACAAATGAGAAGAAATTGCGATTCGATTTGTAATTAACAAAATTAAAATCAGAAAAAAAAAATTCAAAGATTTCATTAAAATAATCCTAACAGCATTTAACAAAAATAAAGATTCTTCTTTTGATCGATTTTCAGCAAAAAAAAAAAAAAAGAAAGAAAAAAAATTTATCAAATTTCAGAAAGCCGCTTCCACTCCACGGCACAGCTACTATTATGTCTTCTTTCTCTTAAAAGAGCAGGTTAGGACACTGGCAAAATAAGAACTTTATAGTGGAACTAGCACTGCATAACCCTAGTTATATTTCTCCAAGATGTAAGGGTGCAATGCTGGGATAAGCAGAGAAGAACCAGTGTTATTTCAGAGTTTTTCTTCTTCTAGACAAGTTGTTGTCCTGGAAAGTTTTAAGAATCTTCTATTGGCCAATAGCTATAAGTGTAATGGATTCATAATTTTCTCAAAAGGAAAATCATCATAATCATCATAATCATCATCATTATTCAGTTTAAGGTTCATTATACATACTAACATGTGTTGGACGGTTTTAAGAAATTGACTCCCAAACTAATCTATCTCTGGCCAAGTATTTATTTATTCCTCTTTCTCTCAAGTTCATTTTTATCATTTATTCCTTGGACTTCCCTTGTGATCTGGACCTACTACCTTAATTATTCTATATCTATTAATCCAATTCATTCTTTCAACATGGCCATGTCATCGAAATTTCCTATTCTGCATACATCTAGATTTAATCTTCCTCTGAGGTCATCAGATCTAACTGCCTTTAAGATTTACATTTCACACTGTATCATTCTTGTATAATTACTCTTTATGCAACGCATGTCCTCAACCTTCACTGGCCAGGTTTCACTTCCATACATCATCACACTGCGTACACATGCCTTAGAGAAAGTGAATTAACAGCCGAGGAAGAACTTGAATGCAGTACACTGAATCCTTCGTCCACAGATAAACAGAACAACGATTTCCCTACATGAAACAAGTGTTTGTATCATTATATTATGCAAATGAGAAACAGAGTTGCAACAAGTTGTGTTCAGTGTAAACTAGATATAGCTGATTTCTTATTACTGAGACTGGGTCAAATATGTACAATTTCTTAAACCATAATAAAAGTTTCACTTAAATCCATTTGAACTTGCTTTCAGAATCTGAGTAAATTTATCACTTTAGAATGAAGAGAAAAAAATTCACGATACAGTCAATATGTCGTGCTTTGAAGTAACTTTCTAAAAGTATAAAAATACTATTAAAAGGGGAAACCAAACTAAAGCTATTCCTATATCAAGTCCAAATAATACAAATGTTTTATTATTTTGGACTGTTGTAGTCATACTAACAACATGTAAGCAGTGCTATCAATAACTATAAAACAAAAAAATACGCTTTCAATTATCTGTTTTGTAAGGTGCTTTGGACTAGTGGTATAAATATATTGCTTCAAATCCTAATATCAGGTTACAGAAGTTTTTTAAACTTGTAAGAAACGAAAAACATTGCTCTTTATAAAAGACATTACTTGTTTAATTACTTGACCCTATGTGACCTAGACATGACATACGGTCAGGTTTATTGTATAAGAGGTGCGTTCAATAAGTTTCTAGACTTTTTTTTCATATGGACACTTTTATCGATAGTACACACATGAAACTCTAGTCCCCTTCGAAATAATCTCCTCCAGCTGCAATGCACTTGTTGTACCGTTCTAACAACTTCTGGCAGGCCCCATGGAAGTCCTTGTGTGCAAGCGGATCAATGACCCGCGTCACAGCCTCTTTCATCTCAATTGTCTCATCACAGCAGTTTCTAAGGTTTTCCCTGAGCTTAGAAAATAACCAAAAGTCATAGGATGCAAGGTCTGGACTATAGAGAGGGTGAAGAACTGTCTTGATGCCCATCTTAAATATTCTGTGATAAGGACAGAGTTGCAGACTGCCCCCTTGGGACAAACTTCATACAAATCTTCCACATCTTAAGTTCCTCATGAATAATTGTGTGTACAGTTCCCACACTGACATTAAACTGTGCACTTATTGTCTCTATAGACACACGACGGTCCTTGTCCATGAAATTCTTTATTTGGCCAATCAACTCTGGTGTTCTGACTTCCTTACTTCTCCCACACCTCTCATCATCCCTCACAGACTCCCTACCTTCCTTGAATCTCTCATACCACTCTAAAACTGATGCTCAACTCATGCAATATGGTTCAAAAGCAATCTGAAGCATTCCATACGTTTCCGTGGCATTTTTTCCAAGTTTAAAGCAGAATTTTATTGCATATTGTTCTTCTAAAGTGTTCTCACGTCCAGATTGCATTTTTGAAATTCATCAACTGTGACAATCAGGCTTTAGTAGGGTGTATTCCAATTCTTGCTGTAGCTGTTCATTTAAACCTGAAATTATAAAAATTAGTCATCTCATATACTGACATTTTCAAGAGTCTATGACAAGTTTAAATACCTGTATAAAAGAAGTCTGGAAAGTTACTGAAGGCATCTCGTGTGTGTGTGTGTATGTGTGTGTGTGTGTGTATGTGTATGTGTGTGTGTGTTTGGGGAGAGAAGGTCTAGCCACAAGTTCAAGGCCAATAACAAATTACTTATAATAATTGCCCTTATCTAGGAGGATGTTCCCTCGTTTAACTGATGACAAAGTAGATACTACAGTTTGATCCTGCTCCAAAATGTTATATTTGCAATCCTGCAGGATTTCTTCATTTTTAATCAAAATAATTAATTTGTCTAATTAAAACTACTTAATTTACATATTGTAAGAAACAAATATAAAAAAAATTACTTTGGAGTTTTTAATGGCACAAAAGTTGATCTAAGATCAAGTTACATGTTTGTTTTGTTTGCATTTGGGAAGGAAACTGGTGATATGTAAAATCGGTTCTTCTCTGAGGGGCAGACATAACTGGAATGCTGAATTTACACCTGGTTCAAAGTTCACTAGAAAGTATTCAAGTAACATTTACAATGTAAGGACAAGAATAGAATAAGCAAAAAACACAGAAGAGTCGAAGCTGTGCATTGTTCACCTGCGTCTGATATTTCTAAGAAAGAAGAGAGCATCTCATTAAGAGGGCCGACAAGAATATCTGTGTTATTGGCTTGATAAAAAAAAATTAATGGTGCAACGCTTTTTTTGCAGAGGGGAGGGGTAAGTCAATGGATGGGGAGGAGGTATTTCCAGTAAATAAACTGTGCTTTCAAGCTCATCTGTTGATACACCTCACCCCAAGGTAAAAAAATAAAAATAAAAATAAATAAAACGCTAGTCAAACATTTTGCAACAGTACATGGAACCCAGCAACTTACATCATCATAGAATCCATGTTTTGATAAGAATTTCAGAGACAACTTCAATGCTAACAAAATGATGTGACCTTAATGTAGTAAAATAAACATTAAAGCAAATAAATATTCATTATATGAAATACTAGTCGAGCCAAAACACTTGTTTTATGGCAGGGAAGAAAATAGGTGTAAGCTTAAAAACAAATTGAAAAATCAAATAAATTTATTCTAACAGCAGTTTGTTTCGGGGAATAAAAAGGGTGGATGATAGTAGTCAAATGATTAATAATATGGACTGATGATTTAGGTGTTCCAAGTTCGAATCCAGTTCATTCCACAAAAATCACTTTCATTTAGGATGATGCAACCTTTACATGGTTCTTCCCATAAGTACCTGATGTCTTTCTAGAAAGAATTCTGACTAGAAAAATATCGGGGTAACCAATGCTAACATTAGAATCTTTGGATTCATATGATGATAATGATGAGAGAATGAAAAGTCAGAGTGGAACTGAATGGCAACTCCTTCCTCCTTTAAATAAACTATAAGTATGTTATCTGGAGACAGTAGATAAGTTTAGATTTGAAATGTTAGTGTATAAGTTAATGGTTCAATCAGACATACAGTTGATAATATTTCGTATGAGTTATTTTCTAAAATAGTGTGGATAACCAATGGGTAGCAGGGAACGCTTACTCTTTCATGAACACCTGATTCTCTAATGTAGTTTACGAAAGCATTTTAGGCTGATATGCAGTTAAATAACAAACCATGTTCCATATCTGTCAAGTGGCAACTTTCATTAGTGTGCTACATATGGTTGTAGCTTTGTTAAAATTTATTAGAAAACATTAAAGAAGATAATTATAAGACTGACTTCACAATATTTTACTACATTTCTTCTTGATTATGAATTTTTTTTTTTGAGAATAATAAAATATATCAAAAGAAAAGAAATGGATAAAAAAAAGAAAAATAACATTACTTAGTTAATAACTTCTCTTGACTAATATAACAATTTAACAATATAAAAAATAAATGACAAAGGCCTATATTGCAAATTTTAAGATGTTGACCATCGTACAATTTATTCCTTTAAGTATGTTGACATGCACAATTCTTGTCAACATATTTAAAATAAATTGTAAGATGGTCAACATCTTGAAATTTGGAATATAGACCTTTGTCATTTATTTTTTATATGCAATGTAATCACATTGAGCTTCATAAATTAAAATATTTATATATATATAACCGGTGAAATATAATTGAAAAAAAATATTTCCACGGAGATTATATATATATATATATAAACAAACATTATTGAAGATAAAGAGCTTCCGTTTAGTTACACATTTTATGTTTTCGATTTTTCTTATATATTTTTTGTATGGAAATCAAAAATGTTAATGTATCATGAACATTTTCACTCCATTCCAAGAGCATCTTCAGGTGAAAGTCAAATGATATACTGAGAAGAATTGGCCAGGGAAGAAAATTAGCAGCAATGGCAGACATTTTAAAATGTTTGAACTTGTTTGACATGCAACGTGGTTTATTCTAGGTTTTTATAGCAAGCCCCACTCTCCCCAATGGTTTACTTCTACTTGTGCAGCTGCCATTGCTCAAAGGCAGTATGCATACCGTAGATTCAACCGACATAAGTCCAGTTCAAACAGACAGAAGTATATAGAAGCTAGAAGTCATTGTAAAAGAGAAATAGCAAAAGCTAAGACTAAATACACTTACACAATCAGAAAACGCACTGAAGCACAGAAATTAGGAACCCGTGATTTTTGGATATCTACAACAGTGTAGTAAATAATGGCTAGTCAAAGATTCCCCCACTATCAAACAATCGTGAGGTTGTTTGCATGGCAACCGAGAAGGCTAACCTACTTGCCAGTTGGTTTTCCTCTAACTCCACATTGGACCCGGTACACCACTCCCTTCCTAACTTTCCTTTGCGGACAGACGCCACACTAGATGATTTGAAAATCACTCCTTCTCAGGTCAGCTTTCCTGACTGCTGCAAAAACTGCTTCTGTGGTATCAATTTTCAAGAATTCTGACGAAAGAACTGACCCATTAAATTATCGCCCCATTAGCCTTCTCACGCTTTTCGCCAAAATATTTGAGTCCTTAATTAATCAAGCTCTAGTCCATCACCTTACAGCTGCTAAACTCCTGACCGACAAACAATTGCATAAATGTCAAGATGACGAGAGTGATCTTATGATTATAACATCATGATCTGCGCACGTGAGCTTAAGTGACCGACTTTAATTTCAACGTAGAGTGCTCAACAATAAGAACCGAGTTCTTAGTCCATTTTTGGCTAAATATTTGCAGACATGTTTTGGTCAAAAATGTAAAACAGCATAACCTCATCAGGATACTTTTAAAGGATGCTCATCTGAAAATTATCAATCACTAAAAGGAAAAAATTTTCTTTAACACACACACACACACACACACACACTAGAAATTCTTAAATGTCCAAATATTAAACTCACAACTCCTCAACTCAAAATAGTGGTCAACCATTGCTAATCCAAGACGGTTCCCAACTGTTACAAAACTCATCACCACTCTTCAAAGTGCTCATCAGCTAACTTTAAAATATATCGATCGATCTTTTGTTTAGGTGCTTGCTACCATTCACTGCCACATCTTGATTAACAATCCTATTTTAGTTCCCTTTGTGTAGTTGGTGAATAACTTCCCCTTCATTGTTATACTGATAAACCCATTTCATCTTGCTTTTATTTTTGGTTTTTTAATTCCTAACACTTGGTGGTTGGGGTGGGAGCGATAAAACCACACAAAAACCAAAAATTCTGACTTTTTAAAATACCTTTATATTGACCTCTTCTGATCCTCTTCCTCTTTTTCATTCCAAAAAGAAAAAAATGTGTATGATAATCTACATCAATTAAAGACTCCCAAAAAAAGGATAAGATTTACCCAATGTCTGTGATAACATGTAAGACTAGATTCTACACGATTTCCTTGGTGTAGAGATCTGACATCAATAAATAGAAATAAAGAAACAGGTTGAACAATCCAGAGGATACATTTTGTTTCTCACCATTGAGAACAGATTTGCTGCAACCCTTCGACAAGTAAGAAATCATTTCTTTGTTCTAGAAAGAAAATAAGTTAGTTTTGATGACATCCCTCTCACACACCCATTCACACCAATATTTCTGGATAAATAATAAATACACTTAGTGAACCTGCGTTTTTTCCACTTAAAAAACATCCTATGTTAATATTCTTTTGTATTATTTACTGAATTATTTACTTTATTTATGTTCTGCTGAGTAAATAATATTGGCATAAATCAATGAACCCATTTGATCTACGGATGTGAGTGGGATCAAAATGAAAGAAAGAAAAAATGTTACATAAGCACAAGTCCAAATAAAAGAATTACAAACAACATTCAATCCTTATTATGCTATAATATTATGCATCCATGCATAATAAAATAACCTAAATTCATACATAAAAACACAAATACCTCTTTATAAAATCAAGTACGGATATAGGCTTGTATCTAAGCTTATATATTTCTACTAGCGGGGGTACCCAGCGTTGCCCGGGTAGTGGAGGCGTAGTAAGGACCCTCCCGTGGGAGGGGGGATTTAAAAGGTGTTAAAAAAAGTGGTATAGTAGCGGAATTACCTGGCATTGCTTGAGTTGAGTAAGGAACCCAGGAAGGATTAAAAAAAAAAAAAAAAATGGTAGTAGCAGGGTAGGGGTGGGGGGAGCAAAACAACAGTAGGCAGTTTTGGGTGAAGAGAGAAAAAAGTGGTAGTAGGCAAGCAAGCTCAAACCCGTAACATGAAGGAGGAAAAGAATGTGAAAAAAAAAAAAGTGACGTCTTTGCCCTTGCGTCCATCGCCAAACCAGAAGTGGTGAAGTTTAAATTAAGGCTAATCAATTGAAAAGAGGGGATGACTTTTGAAAATATCGCCAAAAAAAGTGACCCCTTCTTGTAGGAAAGTGCCCAGTTATGGATTAATGTTTTTAGACAATTTTTTGATATTTGTCGTCCGAGGGGCCGAGCTTCAAAACAATATTGATCTCGTGAAAATTTGTTGCCTTTGTCAAAAGTTTTAGGCAAACATACATACATACATTTAAACAGACAGGTGAGATTTATATTATAAATAGATTATATAATTCATTCCTAAACTAATGAACTGATCATTATGAATTTTGAAACTCAGCTACTAGACCTAAGGGCAAATAATGTGCAATAGATTTAATACCCCCCCCCCATTATTGGTCCACCAACTTAGTCAGATCTGAACCTTAGAATTCGGCCTTGTCTGTTCGTCCGTTTGTTCCAAAAGTTCTTACTGATTACTTATTACATTTTTCTGAAATTTTGCATGAAGTTACAACTAGGAAAGGGAGGAAATATAAGATTCTTGGATTTTTGATAAAAAGTTTGGTTGCATCCCCAAGAGTTCAAAATAGCCAAAAATAGCACTTTTCAAGCCATAGAATCTTTTCCGACAATTAGATTTTGCTGAAAATTACCCAAAATCAAAACCACATAGGTATACATCTGGAAACATAATATTTTATTCTAGGAAAATTTTGGCGTCTTCCCAAAGGGATAAAAATGGTGTCCATTTTGGACTAAAAAAGTCCAAAATGGACAAAAATAGCAAAATTCAAGATATAGAATCTTTTCCAATGATTAGATTTTACTGAAAATTGCCCAAAAGCAAGATCACATAGATATACATCTAGAAACATAATATTTGATGATGGGAAAATTCTGGTTGCGCCCCCAGGAGATAAAAAGCGGTCAGAAATGGATTTTTTTAGTCCAAAATTGCAAAAAATAACGGTTTTTGAGACAGAATGTTTCCAACCATTGGATTTTACTGAAAATTACTTAAAAGCAAGACCACATGATATACATCTGAAAATGTAATAGTTGACTTGGGGAAAATTCTGGTTACATCCCCAGGGGTCAAAAGTGGTCAAAATTGCCAAAAATAGCACTTTTCAGTACATAGATTATTTTCCAACCAAAGATTTTGCTGAAAATTACCCAAAAGCAAGACAACATGGATATTCATCTGGAAATGTTATATTTGACCCTGGAAAAAATACATTTTTTGTATTAAAGCGACATTACTTGACCTTTTGGCTAAGAGCAAAGTATACTTCTCTTTTCTGGCCTCAGTCAGTGGAAGAGAAATCCTTCTAGACCGAGGCAATTTTTATTTTTGTTCCTTTCCCCACATTAAAAACCGATATTGTGTTTAACTCTGCCCTTGAGGAACATTGGACTTTTTTTCAAACAATTTAACAGAAACTCATCATAAGAAAATAGAATTTTGATAAAAATTAAAGCAACATTGGATTTTTTTTTCAAACAATTTTAAAACATTTTTTGAACTGAAGTATCATTGGATTTTTTTCAAACAATTTAATGGAAATGTAAGAGAAAAATAGAATTTTAATAAAAAATTGTTTGAATTAAAGTAAAAGTATAACAAAATATACTTTTAATTATTGTCACTGTTGAATTAGGTTGCAAAGTTGCGCCCCCTATCAGTCATTCAATGAAACCCAACAAACAAAATGGCCCCACCTGTGTAATGCATAAGTGCCTCACTGTTGAATTAGATTGAAAAGTTGCGTCCCCTATCGGTCGTTCAATGAAACCCAATAAAATAAAATGGCTCCGCCCATATAATGCATAAGTGCCTTATATTTTGATACAATAAATGTTTTTACAATTTTATCTTGAACAAATAAATGTTATTTGGTGCTTTTGTATTTAACAACCCGCGCCATTTGTTAAATAGTATTTACAAGTTAAATTTAAGCTTTATATCATTTTTATTAAATTGTTTTCTTAAACGTTTGATCTTGAAAAATAATCAGTCTGGCAACTGTGTATCTCAGCTCGTGTCATACATAAGTGCTAAACCCCGTTATAACTTACTCTTTTTAATCATTTCCATATCATTTTTATAATTGTTACAAACATGGTTTAAGTAGAGATAATTTGTTTGGAAGAAATGCCAAAATTATTTCACTCTATAGAATTTATGTGACTGAAATAGGAATAAACGCAACAATCCGGCAAATTATTAATTTATTTTTTCATTTAATAACAACAATTATCAGCATTATTCGGTTTTCAAAATTTTCAAATTTATTTCTTTTTCATTTGAACAAAATTTCTATAAATTTGATGCATTACGGTTAGATAAATTGTTTTATTTTATTTTTTTTAGATGAGGATTGGTATTAATTTTGATTGCTTGGACTATCGCTCTCATCTTGGTAGTTGTTCTCAAAATAGAATCTTTTCTGACCCTTAGATTTTGCTGTAAATTACCCAAAAGCAAGACCATATGAATATACATCTGAAACATAATATTTTACCCTGTAAAAATTGTGGGGCTTGAGCCCCGGTGTGTTTTAGGGGTAAAAAAAAACAACAACCTGTTTTGAGTCTCATTTTTTAAAATTTTTCTCTAAACATTCATACATGTGTCTAAATAGGGGGTTTGAATGGTACTGAATTCAAAATAATGCATCGTTTGTCATGAAACGGAGTCATTTGGCCGTTTTACTCTGATGTTTTACATTCAGCCAGGGGTTTAAATGGGGGAAATAGTCACAATCAGTCGGAGGACCATACATAGTTTTTTGCTTGTTTTTTATGTTGGAGGATGGGTAGAATGTACCAGTCAAGAATCCGTTCTTTACAATCAACCCGAGAGGTGCGGGGCATGGAACTGGTCCAATGCCTGTCAAACAGACGTACACCACCTGGGTATTACCTAGGAGGTCCACCCTCCTAGGCTATACCACCTAGCTTTCGGGTGTGGCAAGTTTATTGCTTGTTTCTTGAGGCGCCCTTACCAGGGAATGTTGATGGGAATGCCCAGGTAATTTTTGCTAGGCCAGAGTGCTCCTCCTTTAGGGGCACTGGCTGGACATCCCCACTTTCCGACCTTGTGTCACATGTTGCTGAGCTGGGCAGCAAATTGATAACAGCATTTAGCTTTATGCAAATGGGATAAAAATGAAGTAGAAACCCTAGTGAATATTCAGTTCCAATTTTTGTGAAATATTAACAATATTTATCAAGATAACAAATATTCCCCAAAATTTCAGTTTCTTTGTGGTATTTTAAAAGAGATTTAGGGGCATAATATGAGAACAACCCATTTGAAAATTCAAATATTTCAGACTCTTATTAAATCTGATCCACAAACATTAGACATCAGTTGAGCAAGATTCCCTAAAATTCAATTTCTTCTTCTTCCTCTCTTTGGTAGAATAGTCATTACTAACTAGCCGTGGCACTCTTCACGAATCGTCACCATTGACTCCAGTTCTGCACCATTCTGAGCAACTCAGCCATGTTAATGTATGTGACGTTCTTCACGTTGTCTGACATTCTTGTTTTTGGTCTTCCATGTCCTCTTTTGCCAGGGGTTATACCAAAGAGTAAATCTTTTGTTAGCCCCTCTGTTCTGGCCACATGTTCCAAAAATCACAATTTCCTGTTATTGATGTTGTCCAGCAGTCTATGGCATGGTGCAGTGTTCTCCAGAACCCATTCGTTTGTACGGTTGTCTACCCAGCTTACACAAAAAAAAGTCTGCGGAAGCACCGTAATTCAAAAGCAGCAATTTTCCTTTTACCAACTTTCTTCAAGACTTAACATTCTGCTCTGTATATTGCTATTGAGAATATCAAAGCTTGCAGGAATCATTTCTTTGTGTGTTGTGAAATGGATCCGTGTTTCCAGATATTGGTTAGTGCAATCATTGCTGCCCTTGCCATTGCAATACGTCATCTATTCTGTTTGTGAAAACTGCACCCAGGTAGTCGAAATGTTTTATATTTTCAACAATTTCTTAAGACCTATTAAAGTTTAGACATTTTCTAGAATCAAAATCATATTTTGATCAAAATTGGAATAAGGATTCTATAAAAAAGGTTTAGTAACATTATATATTTATTTTAGTCTTTGTAAGGAGAGATAAAAGTGGTGCAAAAATGTTTTATTCCTGTGATAGTATTTTTATATTTTCACATTTGTATTTTATATATAAAGCGAAAATGCGCATGTATGTCATATATCCAATCCATTGTCAATGGTTAATCTCCAAGCAAAACCAATGACATTTTTGGAATCAGCAGATATTTTAGCCTAATTTTGAATAATTCATATCATAAATTATTTTTGGATTACAGTTAAAATGACATACACTAAGAATTAAATAATAAACAAGGGTAAGTACCCCTACTAATAAAATAAGAAAATGGCCAACATCAATAGCATTTTAAGAATGTAACAATATTAAATAAGAGTTAATAAAATAAAAAATTGAGAGCAAAAATGAGGCAAATAATAATAAAATTACCTTTCCTGAAACCAACATGCAAGTATCATGAAGTTTCCTCAAATTTCCCAATTTATTAATTAAACACTTAGGCAATGTCAATTAGATACAGGTAATCTAAAATATCTATGATAAAATATAAATATAATGAAGGATTAAAAAAACATGCCGTTATGAGATTGAGTGTATTTTTGATTTGATATTATTCGTTAAATCTTGTAAACAGGGATTTCTTTTGAAAATAATTCTTACAAATATGAGATTTTGTTTAATATTTAATATTTTTCATGTAAGTAAATTTCCATAACTACATGGATTTGTTTGTTGTCTTTGAGTTTATAAATGGTTTCCAATCAAATATGATTATAATATTAATCATTTAAAATTAGTTTCCATATCATCATCTAATATAGAAAAGATCTTGTAATATGTGCGAAAAGCTCTTTAACAAGGCTGATCAATTTTATCAATTACGTCCACATTATATTTTACCTAAAACTCATAATGAAGACGCTGTAAATAGAAAAGAAAATTTAATTTCTATGACTTTTTTTATTGCAAGAATGTTAGAAGAAGAAGCAGCAGCAGCAGTTTCCCCAAGAGCCTGAGCCATTTCTTTTAGAAGCAAGTGCCTCACCCAAACAACACTTCATTCTCTATTTATACGAATAATCTGCAAACAAGTGACAAGTCATTTGTTTGCAGGATCCATGGTATCGCAAGGGATACCGGATATTGGTCATGCTTGAACGGCATCTGCTTATGGGTACATACCCCCCACACACACACCTACAGATCTACATGCCGATTTACTTGTTTTGCCCATCTCAGCACAATAAGACTCCAAGTTATGACTAACTATATCACATAAAATTTACAATGTGCATTAAAAAACTCTTTAATCCACATTTATTTGCATTAATATTGTTTTTTACGCTTTAAAGCAAATTTCACTTTTGTTTTTTGTTTTTTTTTAACTAAAAGGCACAAGCAATTTCCAGGAATAACTCCAGTCTAAATGAAAACCTTTTTTGAATTTTCCCAATACTTATATCACAAACTGAAAGAAAAAAAAATGATTGGTAAACACAAAAGGTGTCCCTTTCAATAGGTTGAGATTGTGTCTTTATAACTGTTCTCACATGTTACTTTTAAGACCAAATTCAAAACTAAGGACATGTGCTGTGCTCTCCCTAGCGAGAGAGAGAGAGAGAGAGAGAGAGAGAGAGAGAGAGAGAGAGAGAGAGAGAGAGAGAGAGAGAGAGAGATTCCATAAAGAAAATACACTGCAAACCTGGCAGCTAAAAAAGATCACTTGTCAATATGGCGATTTAATAAAGATTGTTAAGTTGTCTTAATAGAAAATAAATTTTTGCCTTATTATCAAATTATGTTTCTGTCTATTTTTACTTAGTCTAGAACTATTTTTTTTTTAAATCTAGTTTCTGTTGCTGCCATTATGATTAATTTACATTTACCACAAGATGACGTGATACATTTGTAAGGCATTTTTGCCTGTATTAGTATTATTATTGGCTAGTGGATAATAGCACACAAAGCAAATAATTCTCTTATTTTAAACAGGCTAATTGAGCTACGAAAATAAATCTGGTACTATTTCTTAAGTTTTGCAAAGATCTAGGTTTAAGATATAATGAAAAGAAAACTTTTGGTTTTGAATAACTATTATAGAACAGACATAAAATTAAGAATTTCTAGTGTTAACTGATTTAAAATCAATACTTCTGCTCGTTTGTAAAGAGTATACATTATTGGATTATTCAGATTACTGTTCTTATCCTGAATGTTATTTTTACAACGTTTCAGTTGATGTAACCGCCGACTTTCTTCAGGTGTATCTTGTCGAACACGGGAATCTTTCTTTCAAACTTGGGGGAAACTGTACAGAGTTTCAAACGGAACTCTTTATTTAATCCAGGGGGTAGTATGTTGTTGTTGCGTCAACCATACCTGGGTAGAAGATCTAAGGAATGTTCAATTGCATTTTGAGTGTGACTGCACTGAGGATTGAACCTTCAACCTCCAGATGAGTCTAACTTACAACTGAATCTTATCAAATACATTATCCACTATGCAACGGGTATTTGCAAAATATACCACTCAAGATGAGAACAATAATCCAAAGAATTAAAATAATACAAATAATTAACCATTATCTAAAAAATTCAGAAACGTAATTCTTTGTTAATAATTTCAAAATTACTTATGAATTACCTCGTACATAAATTGATTCAAATTGGTTGGAAAAAATGTAGCAGATTTTTTCAGCAAAATATACATAAAATATAGATAGAATGTAAAATTATTTTTATTCTAAGTAAATTTTGCTGAAAAAATTTGCACCATTTTTTTTTTTTTTTTAAACAAGCCAACTACTTTACTTTAATCAACGATGCGAAAAAATTTTATTTAAATGAAACAGATCATCAAAAATGTCAAGCTAAAAAGAGAAAAACAAATGGTAGGATATTATGAAAAAAAAAAAAAATAAATAACATATTTGTAAAAGAAACCTTTGAAGACATCAAAGTGAGATTCTAGTTATTCCATTCAGCATGTTTTTTCGCTTAGCAAAAATGTGTAATTTGTTGCATCTTGAAGCGATTTATTTTCATAGCAGGATCGCCATGTTAAACTAGTCATCGAAATGCTGCTAAATACATAAGAAATATGTCCAGACATACCGAAAAACTGTGATATGGTAAAAACAGACGTCTTCGATGATTACATTTGCTCCCTACTCATTAGCAAGGAAATTAGCGGTTACCATTTTGCATAAAGTATTGCACTCTGTAAAAAAATTGAATTCTCCAGGTAGATGGTAATATGACTGCAAATAATATAAAGCATTGTAATTTATCTTACTTTGTAGCAAGCATAATAGTGTAGAGATAAGAAGTGTTAATCGAATGTTCAGATTTTGAATCTTACATTGAAACACTCACTACATCTAGCCACACTGAAAAGCGGTACTATGATGAAACAGCTGTCTGGATTTCACAGAGAAAAATAAAACTTCTCCCATTCAATCGAAATCAGCTGAAACAGTGTCCGGTGATACCTGCGTAAATCGTTATTTGCTGCAGGAGTGAATAATAGGACTCTAGGGAAATCATAATTGAGGCGATTGTAGACAGATTACTGTGTAAAGGTTGACGCTCAAGGGAAAAAAGGTCAAGTTTCTTGAATTGATCCCTTCATCATTTTAATATTCAGTCTTTGACTTCTCTCCAGACTCAACGCATTCTTCTTTTATGAAAGTTGGGAAAGAAATTTCTTTAAAGTTTACCATTTTTGTTATGTAATGAAAATTCATTAAAATATTCTACCAATCTAATATATAATCTTATCCTATATTTTTAAAGTCTGTTATCGATTGCAAATAATTTGCTACATCAATATCTAATTCTGACTAGCTCATTTTTCTTTTTTTCCGCTTGGATATATTTTTTTTATACAAACATGTATTTGGTCTCAGTTTCTTTTGATACAACCAGGTCTCCTTCTCCAACATCAGGGATCTACGTTCCAACCTTCCAGAGGTTGAAACACAATTACAGGAGACGAAACCGGACATATTCTTTCTAAGTGTAACTGGCATAGGGCCAACCATTTCCCTAGACGAATTCATAATTAAAGGATACTCTAACTTAACATCTAAATCTAACCCCCAAGATCGCCATGGGCATGGAATATGTGCCTACATTAAAGATGGCTTTCCATGTGGTAGGGATATCTCCAGAGAAGACCCTAATTTACCTTATATGTGCTTCTGGGTTGCACTTGCTTACACCACTGCATTTATATTTGCCCTCTATCGGCCCCCACAACAGTGGGGTTACTATCTTTAAGAGCATATCTGCGAAAATTGACCACATCCTGTCTGCTCATCTTTCGGCTAACATTCACATTTGCGGTGACTTCAATGTTCATAATGTTGAATGGCTGACCCACTCAAATAAAACCGATGATGAGGGGGGTGCGTTCTGTCATGATTTTGCCACTGCCTATGACCTCACTCAGATTGTTCACGAACCCACCCGTGTGCCTGATACTACCGGTCAGTATGAAAGCCTTCTAGACCTTTTCCTCACAACTTCCCCTGAGCTACGTTCATGTTCCGTTCTATCTCCTCTGGGATCCTCTGACCACACCGTTGTAGCAGTTAAGATAAAAATGAAATGTAATAAGTCTTCAAACGTACCTCTCCACCGTATTGTATATCGATACTCTATGGCTGACTTGGATAGCTTCCGTACATTCATATCAGATTTACCTCTACATTCCATGTTTAAAAAGGATGTGTCCTCTATAGTATCAGACCTGACCGAATGTTTAATTGTAGGCATAGACCGATTCATATCATCCAAAAAGTTCCAACAAAAACCTAACAGCCAGCCATGGTTCTCCCCAGAATATGCTGCTGCCATCGCGCACAGAAATCACTTTTTCCATAGCTACCAACGTAATAGATGTACTGAGACTAAAGCTGCTTTGCGGACTGTCAGCAACCACTGTAAAAGAGTAATAAAAAATGCAAAAGAGCTGTATGCTCAGTCTGTTAAATCCAAAGTAGCAAAGCAGTGGCTTGATTCCCACCAGTTTTGGCAAATAGCAAACAGGATCTTGAACAGAAGCGTGCGTTCTATCCCAACCATCATCAATGGATCTGAGGTCATCTCCTCAGCATCAGACAAGGCCAGACTATTTGACAAGAACTTTGCAGCTAATTCTACCCTATGTGACGAAGGCCATCAACTCCCCGTATTTCCTCCTATAACGGACAACATGCTTTACAACATACAAATATCTGTGCGTGAGGTCGCCAAGTTAATCAAGAACCTTGATTCCAGTAAAGCAACTGGCCCTGATGGCATTCCAGTTATAGTGTTGAAAAAGCTCCAAACAGAACTTGCCCCTATACTTACAAAACTGTTTAAACGTTGCCTTAAGGAGAAGTGCTTTCCAACACCCTGGAAAACCTCATCAGTATGCCCTGTATTTAAGAATTCAGGTGATAAGTCATCTGTCTCTCAGTACAGACCAATAAGTCTCCTGTGTGCCATGAGTAAGTTGTTGGAATCCATATTAAATAAAGAATTAGTCAACCACCTCAGCAGAAACAATTTTCTTAGTGACATACAATATGGTTTCCACTCTGCAAGATCTACAGCAGATGTGCTAACGGTTATATCTCATAGGATTAGTGAATCTCTTGACAAAGACTTCCTTTCCAAGGCAATTGCTCTTGACATATCAAAGGTCTTCGATAAGGTATGGCATAAGGACCTACTTCACAAGATTTCCAGCTATGGTATAACTGGAAATGTTTTCTCAATTGTTAAATCATTTCTCTCCGATAGGTTCATAAGAGTAGTGGTTGATGGGCAGAAATCAGAGGCCCACATTATTAATGCTGGAGTCTCTCAGGGGTCCATCCTGGGCCCAACTCTCTTCTTGATCTACATCAATTATCTCCCAAAACACATACTTAAATCATTTGTTGACATCTATGCTGATGACACGACCATCTATGGTAACACATCAAAGGCCGTAAATGACAAGGTTCTCTCTTATTCTTTCTCTTCTGATCTGGAGTGCGTGGTACAGTGGGGGAAGAGGTGGCTGATCACTTTTAATTCATCCAAAACCAAGCTTCTATCTTTACATCATCAACGCTCTGATCCCCATCTGGCATCAATTGAAATAGATGGCTCTCGTCTTGGGGAGGCTCCATGTTTTGAAAAGCTTCTGGGTTTGACCTTTACTCCTGACTTGAAATGGAACATGTACATCAGGTCTGTTGCCAAGGACGCTGGGAAAATGGTGGGATCCTTCTACCACTCCAGAAGATATCTCACTACTAATGCAATTCTCTATCTGTATAAAAGCCAAGTACATCCAAGGATGCAGTACTGCTGCCACATCTGGGCAGGAGCTGCTAAAAACAGCCTATCCTGCCTTGACAGAGTACAAAATAGACTTCGTAGCTTAGTGGGGGGGGTGTCCTTTTCTCTTCCCTGCAGCTTCTCTCCCACAGAAGAGACGTTGCGAGCCTGTCTTTGTTTTATTGTTATTTCCATGGCAAGTGCTCGTCTGAGCTCCAATCTCTCGTCCCCCCTCACCAATCTTTCACGAGAAACACCCGTCTGGCTGAAATTACTGTTAATAATTTTCCCCACTCTTTATCTGTGCCTAAATCCAAACGTAGCTTCAATGAGCAGAACTTCTTTCTCAGAAGTGCACTACTGTGGAACTCTCTTCAATTTACCTGTTTCCCACCTGACTACAACTTGGATATCTTCAAGTCGAACATAAATTCCTGACAAACCGCCGTCTTAAGTAAGACACTGTCAAATCTCCAATACTAATGATTAATACAATACTATCTCATTGATTACTGTACACACAATAACCCTTATCCCTGAGTGGCCTCCGGGCCTTGATAAGTGGTGACCTCCATGTAAAAAAAAAAAAAAAAATGTTGCAAGCAGACTTCGAATTTGTGATTCTGTATTCTTATGAGATGCTTGAACCAATACCCATTGTATCTACAGTTATTTGCACAAAATATATACACTTTTTTATATTCACAAGAAAATTTTACATTATTCCTGAAAATTCAAGTCTGGTGAGAAAATGGACAATATTAGACTTTTTTTCCAATACGTTCAAAGAAACAGTAGTAGCAGCAACAGTAGTATTTATGTATACATAAATTTCTTAGTTCTTATATGCATCCATTACAAACCAGTAGTAGCACAGCAAAAGGAAATTTACACATACAACTGTCCATAACTTGCTTAGATATTACATTTTTTATACTGTCAATTTGTCTTCATGTAACATGGCCGTTACTCTTGAAATATGTTCATTACACTTCAAACCTATTTTGAAACTCTATGCTATTCGGTACTTTTCGCACAGGAACAAACAAACAAAAATAAAACCGGCTTTTTTTTTCTGTTTTAGCAAAAGGACATTTATTATTGTTACTTTCCAAACAATACCTGCTTCTTGTTTTTTTGTTTTTTGCTGTTTATTTTGTCTTCCATGAGATTAAAAAAAAACCCTGCCATCTTGACACCAGCTTAAAAGTCGCTTGCTGCCACCACAGGGTCACACGTCCATCTCACCCGCAAGTGTTTTCCTTTTTCCCGACCTCATGCTGGCCATAGCGAGCCATTTCTCACCTTCAACTTTACACATCCATCTTTCCCAGCATGCATTTTGCTGCTCTCCAACCACATCCTGACCTTTTTTCTTTTTCTTGTGATGCAAGCCCACACACACTTGCTAATTTGCATAAATGCTCAAATGGCTGCTGCTGCTAATACCATCGCTAGCCATCTATCTTTCAGCTGCTGCTACAATTTTCACATGTGTTTATACACGCTTTGTTAAATTTACATGCAGTAAATGAATATTGCTTACAAAAGTTATTCATCTTCTGTTGATTTCACATATTTTGGGTCAAGATCAAATTTGACTATCTTTTTTGCCCTTGCACACAGAAGACGGCATCTTCAACATTTCTTAAAAAACAAGCTCAGATTATTTGGATTATTCAAGCTACTGTTCTCAATGCCTCTGTTCAGTCTCAAGAAACAATGGTCACTCATGTAAGGATAGCTATACATGTAATTGTAAGGCAAGAATTGCGCAATCTCCAACCACACCTCCTGAATCGGCACTGCTTGGGTCCAGTGGCAAGGAGAGGGCCAAGGCTGACTGGAAACAATGCCGAGATAAGCAAAGAGCACATGCAGCACCTGAAAGTCCCAAATGGTCACCCATTTTACTATTGACCAGGTTCAACATTGCTTAACTTTGATGATCTGATGGGAACCGGTGTGTCAATATGATTATGGCGTATATAATATAAACTGTTCTCATTTTGAGTGTTATTTCAATGTAACGTCTGATCTTTTTCAGATGTATCTTGTGGAATTCAGGAATTTTTCTGTCCAAATTAGGAATCAGTACAGAATGTCAAATAGAACCAAATTTATATAATCCAAAAGAGTAGCATGTTCTCGTTCTATCAGTTCTTAAGCAATTTGAGTTTGTATTCTTAGTCTAACAGAGCGTGGATGTGTGGATGCGTAAATGCATGAGAAGTGACGTCACCGGTGAGGGGGACTATAAGAAAAGAAAGACAAAGATCTCAACAGAGACAAGATGACATTCGAAATCTCAGGCGAGATGTGGAGAATGTTCTACATCACGTGGGTGACGTCACGGCTGTAACAACGAAGAAATAAATGTCGTTTTACAAACTTAAAAAGCGAGCTGGAGTTATTTCTTGTTCTTTTGTCTACTTTTCGACTGTGTGCTCAACGTTACATTTACTCTATGAACCGAAAGCATTTTTTTTAACTTAGTTTAGAAAATATAACATAAAAACATAAATATTTAAAAAATATTAAAAGTAATCATTTTTGATGATGCGCCAAAACTATAAATTATTTTTTAAATTTTTTATTCTTTTTCATTCCAAACAAGGCACATTGCGTAAGGCGGTACTATTTGGGATCGTGTCTAACAGGGGACTGTGGGGAGTTGAGCAGCAATATGTAGGGACAACTAGTATTTACTAAATATATCATTTGTACAAAGTGATAAAATGAAAATAGAAGATATCAAATAACACACACTTCTACGCAAAATGTAAAATACATAAATGGTTTTCCTTTTTCACTCTTTCTATTATGAGAAATATTTAGCTCAGTTTTTTATTAATGGGAGAATATTTTCAATATTGAAAACATCACATTCTATAGATTAGAAGGAAGGGAATAGAGATTCACTGATCAAGAAAAACACTGGATGTAAAATACCTGAAATACTCATGACATAGGTAGATGAACAGGAAGATGAAACAAGGAAGGGTGTACACAATTGGCCTAATAGATATCGCCACAGACTATGAGATCAGCTACACTGAATTCAAATCCTATCAGATATGTTGTAATAATTTATGTACTAAAACTGTTGGGTACGGTCTGAACACGTAATTTATCCCATCCTTCAACTAGTGATAAAATAGCAACTTGCATTCAATTAATCATATATAACGAATCATTTACAATACATGTTGTGTTTCTACATTAAATAGTCCTCCAAAAAGTTGATATGCTGTAAAATGGACAAACTAAACCAAAAAGCAAAGATGGCAACCTATTTGAAAGAAGGAAACTTTAAAAAATTATCCATAGTAAAATCTGATAAAGAAACCTTTAAGATCCATCACAAGAGGAAATCCTACAGCAGATGCTCTAAGTATATATCAGCATCACTAGAATGCGACTTAAAATGATCAGTAAATCACAATACCCATTCAGTGTTCGTTCTTTTCTTTCCTCTAGCATTTCCTTTCTAACATAAATCTAGTAATTTTTTTATGCAATTTATATTCAAATATTGCTTATAAATTAAGAAATATTTAAATGGAAATTAGTAATATCAACTTAATCAAATTTATATAGCTTAAGATGATTCTTAAACGTATCAAATTTCAATTCCAAAAATAAACAAAATCAATAGCAATAAAAAGAGCTTACATATATATATTTTTTAAATCTCTTACTATATCATTTCATAATAGTTTAGGTCCTGGATATAACCTTAAACTATATCCAGTCGTGAGGCCCCAGCTTGCGGGCTTTGGGGAGTGTGGAGCCACCCTTTAGTTGCCATTGCTCTCAGGTCCACTCTGACCCGGAGTGGTAGTACCTGTTAGGGCTCCAACTATGGGTTGAATAGAAACCGACTTGAAAACAACAAATATATTCTGTTAAAAAAATTTTCTTCAAAATCTTTGGATTCAACATTATATAACCTGAAAAGAGTTGGTATGCCGTAAAATAAAAACCAACCAACAGTTTATACCCAAAATAAGTCATAAGTAAGAATAAAAAGTGTCCTGAGCAGAACTTTCCCAAATGTGGCATCTTTGGATTCATCCAATCATTTTTTTTTCGTGACATTAGCAACAGATTGGATATAAATCATGTTATGGTGGTTGTAGCTTTTCTGTTAAATTATTGAGAGAGAGAGAGAGAGAGAGAGAGAGAGAGAGAGAGAGAGAGAGAGAGAGAGAGAGAGAGAGAGAGAGAGAGTGTGTGTGTGTGTGTGTGTGTGTGTGTGTGTGTGTGTGTGTGTGTGTGTGTGTGTGTGTGTGGAGAAATGTCTTCTTGAAGCACATCTTGTCAATCAAACAAGATATGTTTTTCATTTTGATCTTTTTCTAAAGTCATTCAACTGAACGGATTCATATTTTCCTTTTGGATAGAAGCTAATTAATAAATTGGACGAAAGTCAATCTCAGTGTTATAGGTCAAGTATTTTTGGCCTCAATTGTCAACAGAGAAAGATCTCTTGTTTATTCTCTGTATAAATAAAATTGCTCAACCACTTTGAATGTGTGCGCGTTTCTAACTTTTACATCTAGTAACTATTTTTTCTTTATTTTTAATTTAAATTTTATTGAAATCGAAAATGCAATAGCATTAAACAGAATTTAAAATATGCTATTTTTTAAAAATAATATTTAAGAAATTATCCTATTTTTAAAATAATATTTAAGAAATCATCTTATTTTTAAAATAATATTTAATAAATCATCCTATTTTTTAAAATAATATTTAAGAAATTATCCTATTTTTAAAATATTTATTGAAGAAATGAAATCTACCCTAACACATTTTGGTTTATTTGTAAATAAATGAGTCAGTTTAATCTTTTGTTAATCATGAAAAATATGAGTCATAATTTTGTGATACTTAAAAATTTTAAGGAATTTAGAAGCATTTAAACTGTCAAATAGAAAGTCAATTCTGACTTAAAAAATCTTACCTTATTAATACCTAATTTATCAAAAGATTGAAAGTTTTGGAAACTATTTATATTTAATCATTTTTTTTAGAAATAAAAATTAAAACAACATTACATAAACAAAATTTGTTTTTTCAAACATTTTCTTCAATTAATAATGCAATAACAAAATATTGTAATGATTAAATTTAACTTAAAAATCCTCTTTAAAAAATTTGGTAAAAAAAAATGAAAAAAAAATCAAATAAAGGAGATTGTTTATAAAAATTTAAAGCAAAGGAAAGGAAAGATTTCTAGACCTTCTGGCTAGGAACAAAGTGTAATATCTGTTTTGATACAAGATTTCATATTTTCTGTCCTCAGTTAGTGAAGGATAAATTATTTTAGACTAAATCTATTTATTTTTGTCTCAAGCCAGAGTGCTTATTCTGGGAGGGCTGGATTCCCTCATATAAAAAACCAACCTTGCATCTAACTGTTCCCAAGCAATGTCAGTTAGGAACAGCTAGTAAAATAGATAGCGTTGATTTTGTGGTGTTTTTTTTTTTTTTTCTTTTTACAAAGGAGTCACCTCTTATCAAGGCCTGGAGACCACTCAAGAATAAGGGTTAATGAGTGCACAGTAGTCATTGGAACAATAACGTAGTAATCGTTAGTAGTGAAAATTTGGTGAATTGGATTACTTAAGGGGACGGCTGATCAAGAACTGGTTTACATTGGACTTGAAGATGACCATATTGTAGTCAGTCAGAAAGCAGGCAAACGAAACAGAGTTCCATGGGGGGGGAGGATCTAAGAAAGAAGCTTTGTTCATGGAATCTACATTTAGGTTTAAGCACAGTGAGGGAAATTGGTAGTGGCTCCAGCTAGACAATTGTTTTTTATGAAAGTTTGACAAAAAGTGGAGGACCATAGAGTGGAGCTCAGACGAGCACTTGCCATGAAAATAAGGATAGAGCAAAGACAGGTTAGTAACGTTTCTTCTGTGAGAAAGAGGTTGCAGGTAAAAGGAAAGTGTGTCACCCACTAGACTATGAAGTCAGTTTTGAACTCTGTCAAGGCAGGATAAGATGCTTTGAGCAGCTCCTGTCCTAATATGGTAATAGTACTCTATCTTATACAGATAAAGGATTGCATCAGTGGTTAGATTTTTATTTTTTATTTTTATGTATTTCAAGAAAACTCTTTTTTAATATAAAAAAAGAAAACTCTATAGTTGTGGAACATGAAAAACTTCTCCAAATTGTAATTGAGATGAATGGAAAGCAGAACTTGCACAATCAAATGATTCAATATCATTTAAAAAAGTTTTATAACAATAGTAAATAATAAATATGATTTATCTTAACAATTTACTGCAGTTTCATGGACCATCCAATAATCAAAAGTGTATAAAATTTTGAACGTTTATAAACATTTTTATATACACAATTCTGATTATTGGATTGTTCGTGAAACTGCAATAAAAATAGGCAACATTTATTACTGTTACTACTACTACTACTACTACTACTACTACATAATAATAATAATAATAATAATAATAAGTAGTAGTAGTATTAGTAGCAGCAGTAGTGCAAGGTTGGCATTGACAGGCACCACACCAAATAATTGAGAAGATCAAGGAGGTCAGAAAGCACTAGCCAGACCTCCACTGAATGAGTGCGAAGAAGACTGAAACCTTGAGAAGATTTATTGCCACTCAAATTCCAGTGAAAATCAATTGTCACTGCCGGCGAGAAGCCAATGGCAAATGGCTGTTGTGATAAGGTAAATTCATTTGGAAAGAGACAGTGAGTACTGGAAATCTAGGGAAACTTGTAACCCAGACTTCAAGGAACACTATCGGTTGTTACCAGTGAGCAATATGTGATGATGACCTGTGTGAGAACTCCTAGTGAGTAAAATATGATAATCTTCAGTTTAATACCTATTGTACATGCCAACATTAGTATTAGAGTATTAGACGGTTTTAAGAAATTGACTTTCAAAGTAACCTATCTCTAAGTATTTATTTTTTTCCTCTTTGCTCATTTTTATCACTTCCTTCCATGTTTTCCTTGAACTTCTGTGAACTGAATCTGTTATCTCAACTATTCCACAAGAACTCAATCATTCTTTCAATGTGGCCATACCATCAGTCTACTCTTCTGCACACAACACCTTTTATTGTACAGATTTAAATTTTTTTCTGGGTTCAGAAGAACTAAGCCTGTCTTTTAGACTGACGTTACACATCTATCGTATCTTATTTAATGTGAAAAAACGATATTTGTCAACAAATGCGTACAATTATTTGAATTAATTTTTTTTTTCAAATTCAAACACAGCACCTTGCCAATTGGAGAATGTGCAAACAAAAATTAAAAATTGAAATGACTTCACTGCATCCTTTAGGTACAGCTAATATGTATACATATGCAGCAAAGGTGTATATGTATGCATCTTTGCAAAACTAATAACATATTCATAATCAGCAGGTGAGTTTACATTTATTTTGATGGTTGAGGGACGATACAACCCCCTCCTCTTACCTATGATTTGCATGATTTTTAAACTTTACAGTTCAAGACGAATTGAATAAAATGTAAATCAAAGATATCAGATAGCCATCCGGCTATTAAAATATGATATTTTAAATTATGCAGATTTTGTATTTTCTATTATTATTGATACAAATCTCTATTGATTATTATATTGTACCCAATATTACCCATTCCAGTAACGTTAAAGAAAGTTTTAAAAAAAAACAAAAAAACTGACTTTGGTGTTATTAGTCAGAATCGAAATGAAAATATTTAATGCTCCAACCTTAGTCATTACCATTTGAACCCTTGACAGATGGATAAAAAACATTAAAAATTAAGCAACTTCAACATATAAATGTCTATTTGCATATGCATAGAAGTTACACATTTAATCGACTTACTCCAGTGAAGGACAATTTTTTTTTTAATTTGGACATACTAGCAGCTATTTTTACTGGCTAAAAACTAACTGAATTTGTTCCACAGATCCAAGTCTCCTATATATAAAGTTTCAAGTCTGTAGACTAAAAATTGAGAGAAGAGTTTGGTAGAGAACGTTTTGCACACACACAAGCAAGATCACTATATCTATTTATCTATCTATCTGTCTATGTGTATATATATATATAAGAAATCATAAAACTAATCAAAATATATTAATAAACACTAAAAATAAGATTCCTTTTTTTTCTTTTTATTATATTGAACCAATTGCCTGAGAAAGAGAAGAGGATCGAGAGAATGAGAGAGAAATAGGAATAAAATGAGAAGTAGAAAGAATGATAGAGAGTAAGAGAGAAGGGGGGTGGGAGAAAGAGAGAGAAAAAATGTTTTTAAAGGCAAATGTTATACAATTTTTTAAACTTTTCTATTTTCTTATCCATACCCCTGTGCAACGCCAAGTAACCCTGCTGTTCAACTAAAAAAAGGGAGGAAAAAAATAAAACAATTCGTGATTGAATAAATTTTCTCTGCATAATATCAAAGGGTTATTTTTAGTGATCCCAAAGGATCATTTCCTTATTTCTCAGAAACCGTTAGTAGCCATATTTAAACAAGCTACAGCAGTTACATTTAAAAATGGCCGCAAATAGTTACTTTTTTTTTCTTTTTTTTTCTTCAGTTCTTTTTCTCTGACCCAAATGCTTAATGTTTGTGTGGGTGCGCGAGGCTACACTACACATGACGACAATATACAAAAGGCATTTTTACCTACAGACAAATCCATAAGTAGGAATAGTGAATGAAGTGTTTACAGTTTACCTGTGCAGGTGAACTAGATAAAGAGGTAATTAATTTTAGGTGCTTTTAAAAATCACTAGGTGGGAGGGGGGTTATAAGTATACAAAGGTGAAGCTACCTACCTGTATACATTATTATAGAAAACAAGTTTTGAATGATTTTAGATGAAAGAAAAAATATAAATAGAAAAGTTTGATATACAATGTTTTGACCAGCTATTGTGAGATAGGCACAGTGTTCTATTTTTAAAAATGAAAATAAGAAAAATAAATGAATAAATATTGCATTTAAATTACGAGATTAAGATAGCTTTCATGCGAACTCTAAAGAGTCATTTTAATTTCTTTCCTTTTTTTTGTTTTAAATGAAAATATTTACAAAGTTCAATCACATAATGTCTTTTAAGTTATTTTAAAAATGTTTAAGAACAGAAAATGAATATTTGAAAAATTCAATCTTTAAAGTTCTTACAAAGATACCAGGCATTGCTCGGAGTTAAAAAAATAAAAAAGTAGAAGCGATTAAACAGTGTGTGCAACATCATTACATAAAAACTTCTCTTTACCCCTCTCTCTCTTCCTGTTTTGCCACATCCGCATCCTCTTATTTACCCCTGTCCAGACCAATCCTCTTTCCCTTGTTTTAATATATTCAAAATAATAAAAATGAAGTAATTTACATCTTTTATACAATAGATAACATTAAAAATGGCTGAAACAATCCCCCATCCCCGCGACATTTCATGATCCAGTTTACTTCCAAAGTATGAATTATTTTCCAATTTTAGATATTAATTATCCAGAGCAATGCCGATCAAGAATATATCAACTTTGTGTGTGTTTGTTTTGTAGTTATTTTTTTACTTTGAACTGGACATACAAACACACATAGACACGGAGAAACTTGAATGCCTACTAGACACTGTCCTCGGGTGTCTAAGGTCTCTCTGCACAGGATTAGTCAAGAAAACCTGGTATGAGGATACTTTTTTCTCCAAGTAAACTCTGATTAAATATTCCAAATCATATAGTATTCCTAGCCCAAAAAGATCTCTTTGGTATGACTAACTCACACTGGCTTTTATGAGGAATGGTGCACTTTCTCTAAGTGATGTTATCTCAAGTCAGAGGATGAAGCTGTATACTCCACCAGACAGAGGCAATACTTGTCCTGGAGTCTACAAGAGACCACAAGAAAATTATACTATAACTTATTACAATGGTCAATTGGGGAGAGGGAAATTATCTTTCCAACTTCTTCAACTCAGTATTTGAGAGGTAAAAAATAACTTTAATGGAATAGTCAAATATCTATGTAGAAATAATATAATAAATAAAGTGTTAGCTCCAGGAATTTGGGGATCCTTGATTTCGGAGAACTTCAACTGAAGTAAAATAAAACAATGAGAGAAACAGACAACTGCACTAAATTATTTATATTTGTATATCGTCCAGGTGAGAGGTTTAGAAAAAAAAATTTGAAAATATAGACATGTTCACAATTTTTTTTTTCAAGAGATTTTTTTATTTTAATTCGCTTTAGTTTTTTTTTTATTGATGATTTCAATAAATATTCAAATAGTAAATCATCATCATCATCATCGTCGTCATCATCATCAATTTAACATCCGTTTTACATGCTGTGTTTGACAGCTTATAGAAACTGACTTCTAAACTAACCTATCTGTCGCCAGATTTTATTCATTCTTTTTTCTCTCAAAGTCATCCATATCACTTCCTCCCATGAATTCCTTGGCCTTTCCCTGCTAATTCAACTTTCCATGTCTACTAAGCCCAACACTGTCATCCATTCTTTTTTTTTTGTACTGTAAAATTAACCCCCTCTGAGGTCATCAGATCTAACCGTTTTTTTTTTTGTTTTAAATAAAACAAAAAAACTCCCATGTGCATTCATCTAAGTTACATATAGATGAGAAACAGGCACACACACACACATACACTCACACAAGACGTTGGCTGATAGTTTTAATAATTTAGCGATAATTTTAAAATGGTCATGTGACAGTGCTTTGAAGTATGTGCGTGTCCAGATTTTTTCTTTGGTGTTTTTTATCAATTCTTCTTTATTAGCCAGTGACTTATTTATATCAGTGTTCACCAACGTCAGTGCTTTGACGAATATCTAAACCACAAGTTCACAATAGACGAATAAATCTACACATATAAATGATGAAAATTGTGTCTTTTTCACACTTTTCTTTATTCAACACTGATCTAAAGCTCACACAAATAATTACATTCACAGAAAGAACACGTCCTTCTACTACAACTGCAAAGAACTTTCCTTTCTTCCTCCGTGAGTAATATCAAATGGATTTTCAATGAAGAACTTCCTATCTATGGAACACATCATCATGTAACTGCTTCCCTATAGATTACAACATAGTTATCTTTAAATCCAATGTTAATAAATGCTTGTCTTCAGCGTTTCAACAGGCACTCCATATATATATCTTTTTAAACCGTATCCTCGAATGGCTTTTGGTCTTGATAAGCAATGACTCATTATCTAAAATAAATCAATTATTTATATTATTTGGATTCTTAAAACTACTGTTCTCATCTTAGGTGTTATTTTCACAACATTTCAATCGATGTAACCTCTGACCTTTTGCAGGTCTATCTTGTCGAAATCAGGAAGAATTTTGAACAGAATCCTTTATTTAATCCAAAGGGGTAGCATGCTCTCGTTCCATCAGCCATAATTGGATAGAAGTCCTAAATAATTTGCAATTATATTTTTAATATGACCTGCACTGAAGATTGAACCTTCAACCTCCAGAAGAGTGCAACTGTACAACTGAATTTTACCAAGTACTTTATCCACTACACCATGGGTTCTTGCAAAAATAACACTCAAAATAAGAACAGTAGTCTGAATAATCCAAATAATACGAAAAATCAATTTTTGTATAAAAAATTCTGAAATTCATTTCTAAGTTACATATGTTTTACACAATAAATAAATCAGTTCAGATTTGTTGGAGCAATTGATACTTTATCCACTATGCCACGGATCCTTGCGTTGCGAATAAATTACAGAAGAATCATAAATACGTTGCATTTGTTATTTCGACGATGTGATGATATGAGAGAATTAAAGGATATATATTGCTTCTACTTTCTGCCAAAGACTAAACTTACACTCCCGATTGTACACCTTTCTTCAATGACGTTTCCGATGGTTTAAACATGCAGCTCATCAATCAGAAGGAGAGCTCATTTGCAAGATCATCTCTTCTCCCCTCTCTACCAGTATGACACAAATGTGTCAGTGAGCAGCTGGAGACCTGGGAAACAACACTTAGGGACGACCTGGCGATACTATCGGGTCCACTAGTAATTGGTCTCCAGTGCTGGAATCTGGAGTGGCTAGCCATTTCCTGCGACCTGGCCCAGGATCATCAAAACTGGACTCCAATGATTTGAAATGTAGTTCGTGCTCAGGAGGTAGCAGGCTCAATTTGACCAGGATGATAGCCACTACAATTACAAGTGCTTATGTTGTAGTGTAAATAAAACTTTGAGTAGATAAATATTCAATTCATAACAAATAAATGAAAGGACTTGTCGTAAAAATTATTCAATTGAATATCATATTACATTCATGCTTTGACGTGTTGGTGGTTTAATGTTTATTAATATAGCCTGATAGGTGGGCATGTCATGTTCAAGTTCAACCAAGACATGCACTAATTCCCTTAGAAAAGACATCGATTGACTTCTCTTATCCCTTCCCATGGATGAAATAGAATAGATTCATATCTTAAGTCTCTGTAGAGATAAACACCAATTCTGAAACATGAAAATAATGCTTACAATGTGATTGTTTTGAACCCAAGTTCGTCTCGACATCCCAAATATCTTACATGAAAGTCGCAATTCAGTTTTGTGTATAAATTTTTTGAACAGCAAGAATCAATCACAGAAAATCAAAGAAAACCAGTGAAAGAGAGATCAACACTTTAGCAACAGGTTAGTTGCATGCATGTGCAAGAGAAAGATTATATAAGTCAGATGTGCCATGCATTCATTCGATTATGTTGTGCGCCCTCTCCTCCCCTAAATCGGGATAAATTAGAGAGTGACTATTTTCACGTCTTTTCTGCTTGAAATGTCTCCAAGAAAGAGCGAAAATTAAGTTACATGATTTCACCAACTTCCGTTTCTGAGGTCACTTCTGACTAGTGTTGGGACGATTCCTAATTTTTATACGATTCCGATTCCAGGAAAATATTGATTAACGATTCCGATACCAAGTACTATTCCGATTCCGATTCCTAGGGAATTATTGTTTTGAAATATACCAGGTAGTTTTATACTTATGGTCGTTAGTTCCCAAATATGTTCCCTAATTTTGGAAGAGATATTTTATGTCTACACCGTCGTGTTTTGGTTTAAATAAAATTATTATATAGTAAACTAAACGGAAAAATTAGCAAAATTTATTTTAGAGAAAATTTATTTTACTTAATTGGAATACAGAAAAAAAACAAAGAAAATAGAATTTATCCTTCAGAGCAAAAACAAATAAAATAGAATTTATATAACAGAACAAAAACAAGAAAATTAGAGAATAAATTAACACGATTCATTATTTTGGTCCTCATAATTTACAGATTTAATGAATTAAATAAAAAAAATATAGCGGAAGAGAAAGAAAATATATACTAATTAAAAATAAAAAAAGATAAATATTTAATTTAATAATTTATAAATGAACGTGCGTAATGAAAAAAACAATATACCACGTGACATAGCGCTATAGATACAAAATAACCCTTCCAAAGTTAACGACCATATTTGAGAAATACCATTAATCGAAAGTTTTTGTGTTTTATACCAAAAGGTAGGTATAGCGAAAACTTACAAGTAAAGGAATTTCAAAAACGATTTTTTGTTTGGCTATTGATAGTTGTATTTGTGACGGCAGTTCTTCAGACCTCCATAATTCACAAGGAGTAGTTAACACCTATTGTTTTTTCTTACTTTTTCATTACTTTTACACGTTGTTTCTAATGTGAAGAATAACTTTAGCCAAACTAATTTTGAAATAGGGTATGTCAAAGGAACATATATAAAAATGATACCACTATAAAAAACAAATGAAATACTAGATAAAATTGAGCAAAAATAGTTACCAAAATTACATAAAAAGATAAAACAAAACAAAAAATGGTGAAGTTTGTTGAGTGAAATGAATTATTGAAAGAAAATTAATTGAACTAATAGAAATGTTAAATAAAAAAAATGTCACATTTCAATATTTTTTTAATAATTAAATTCTCAGGGTTGTCGAAATTAAAAATTAAGTGATTTTTTTTAATTAGACTTATTTCGAAGCTTGTTACCTTGAAAAATGCATTTTAAACCCTGTTTGTTTTTTTATAAATAAATTGAAAAAAAAAACGCAATTAAAAAAATTTAATTGATAATTGAAACTTTAAAAACATTAAACATTGAAAAATTACTTATCTCACAAATTAACGTCCAATAAAGAAGATCCAGTCTTCATACAGGATTTCGGTTATAATAAATATATCTTTCCCAAACTTAAAAATTAAATCTTTTTTTTTTTTTTTTTGGAGAGAGAGTGCTTTAAAATCGCCAGGGAATGCTGCCTAAAATTTTAAAGAAGTAAATTTTAGGAGTTTAGTGCCTTTCAAAGACGGTTATCATAATTTATTATCATCCTTTAATTTCCTTTTTTCCTCCCCCACACCTTTCCATGTGGTTCAGTAGTTAACCAGTGCTCCTATTGCTGTCAGTCAGCTATCTTTACCTAAGTTTTAATTTCTAGTTAAAAGAATTTTTCATGAATAGAATCAGCATTTTTAAAAATAATTTTTTTAGTTGTATATATTGTATTTACTCTTTGAAGTTAAGGAAGGTTAAAAAAATTGGTGACTTAGGCAAAAAAAAAAAAGACACTGCGATTTCAACCCTCACTAATAAAACTGCTCTGAGTGACTAGTTGGTAATTTTTTGTTCCTTTTCTTTTTTATTTTGCTCCTCCAATTCATTTGGATGCTTCATAGTTAAATGTTTTAACATGTTGGTTGTGGTCATGTTAGATGGTTTTGTTCCTCACGATATTTTAATTTGACAGACTTTGCAAATGGCTTTCAACTCATAATCTTCATCAACTTCAAAAAGTTTCCATGCAAGACTTTTTTTGGACTTTGAGGCCATATTAGAAAATTCAGTTTATCTGTAAACAAATAAATTACTATTAAATTTTGTTTTAAAGCTAGTCACTTATTTGGATAATTAATTGAAAATAATCCGCTAAAAAAGACAAAAAGAAAAAAATATAAAGGGATGGAGCGGTAAATTGTACCAACCAGTAGTTAACAAAAAAAAAAAAAACTTATAGAATTTAATTTTTGAAACCAATGTATAAAAGTTTACATAATGAAATGCAAATATGCATTTCTTTTGAATTTTTTTTTTTTTGGTTGACTGTGTTCAATTCACACATGGTGGATGCGGTTCAATATTGCTAAACTATAAGTCTTAAGTAAAATTCTATTTATAAATACTTTTTAAAATGAAATTATTTAATTAATCGTAAATATTATTTAGACATAAAAATTAATTGATTACAACACCTTTTAAAAAATATATATTAATTTCTTTTTCATTCGGCAAAAAACTGCGTCAAACACTTTTTTTTTAATTTTCAATTTAAAATTCCAGAAAAAAGATTATATTATTCTGCTTTTAATATAATCAAATTCAGGGTTTTATCTTTCTGGAGAAAAAAATTTAAAAAATGGATTTTATTTCAATGAAATTAAAAAAAAAACAACTTGACTGAATTGAATTAATTACCCTTAAATTAACGAAGGGGTTATTTAATAACTTTATGCTTGGAAGAGATAGGTATGGGGTTGGTTTTTTTGAAACTTCAAAAGAAGCCAACTACTGTCCAAATTTTGCGAAATAATACAACGTGATCAATTTCATTTTAGAGATATTTCTTTCAAAAGCCTTCTTTTAAAAAAAGAAAAAAAAGTATATTGTTCTATTAAACCTTTTACTGTTTAAATAATTTGACTTTGCTCGTTTTAAGAAAATATAAATTGAAAAAGCATTTTCATTCACTATTAGAAGATTTGTCAGTAAAAAAAACAGTCGCCAAAAAGATAAGCGTTTTTTTTTTTTAATTTTTACTCGCAATGTAGAGCCCTGCATACTTCTTTTCAAGTTAACTCTTTTGTAGTTTTGATCACAATAGATCTGAATGAATGAACCTTGTAAGGGAGGGGGCACTAAGCATTGCCCTGTTAATAATGAATTTCTTTGGTTTCTTTGTATAACATGCTACATTTCTCTCTTGCAGTTAGAAATATCAGGAATTTTTTTTCTTTTTTTCAACATCAGACTAAAAGAATCGTAATGAAGGAATCGGAAAATTAAGGTATTTTTTAATGATGCGATTCCGATGCCTCCCAAAATACACGATTCTTACGATTAACGATTCCGATTAATCGTCCCACCACTACTTCTGACCCCTAAGTGTCACACAAGCTTTTCTGTTCAAACTTACAGTCTTGGTTATGTAAACACTAGCAGTTCCACTTCATTAAAGAAAGACGACTCATGACATAAACCGTAGTGATATGATTATGGAATTAGTCCTATAAGAGTTTCTAAACTCCAACAATTTTTAATATTTAATCTCAACTGAAATTTCTTGTGATAAATAAATTCAAAGTGCTTTCCCAATAGAAAACAGTTTGATCTTATGACCCCAGCAACACAATTGACACCAGTTGTACTAGATGACCTCATTAGAATTTCAAATGGGATCTTTTATTGATTTATGTGTCTGTCTATTCTCAGATCCAAAGAAAGCTTTCTTACATTTCAATGAAATTAATCAGCCAGTATAACAGCAAAGCCATTATGGATATATTGTGACAATAACAATCAAGATAAGGATATCAGTTCATCTTTAAATAATCTCAATAATAATTTCTTATCTAAAAAATTTTGAAAACATTTTATTTTTGTTTGTATTTTATTTTACAATTTATTAGATTTAAGCACATAAGAAGCATTAAGAGACAGAAGTAATGTAGCAACAAGTGTTTTTTAATGAAAATCATTTAGGAGGAAAACAGTTAACAGGACGAAAGTTCCTCAAGCCTATGGAAAGAAGCTACTGGAATAGGAAGCAGTATTACAATGAGGTATCAAAACTGATGTAATAGAGACAACTAGACTAACGAGTCAAACGAGCTGGAACAAAGGAAGCTGGGAATAGATAAGATAATTCTGAACATGCCATGATAATATTTATAGAAAAGACCGAGACTAGCAACATCACGTCTGTGAGAGAGGTTGCAGTGAAAAAGAAAGTGTGTGTGCGTGTGTGAGGGGGGGGGAATTACAGGTACGTTTCTGCATCTTATCAATAACCTCTAAATGAGACAGAGATTCCCCAGCCCAAATATGACAACAATACTCCATACATGTTCTGATAGTAAATTTGTAGAGATAGAGCGGGTGTAAGAAAGTGTTTAGAGTTATAACCCGTTCAGGAAACGTTACTTTATTTGAATACAAGAAAAATGGTAAATAAACGATGTATCTGAAGAAGGCAGAGAGCACATCGACTGAAACGTTGCAGAAAAAAAAAACCCATCAACATTGATGAAGTTCAAAGAAAGACAAAGTAAACAACTATTTTATACATTCACATATCTGACTCTCTTCCTTTCCAAATCCTAAGAAAGTCAGCTCTTATTGTTTCATTTGAAAATTTAGAAAATCAAATACTATTTATAATTTTTTTTTTTTTTTTTTTTGATGATTAAAACAATTTATTCATACAAGAAAACTTATTGGGTTTTTTTCTTTTGATTTTGTAGTTGCTGAGGGGTCAGCCTCTTGTGGAGAGATGTTAATTGTTGGTATGAAGTCTTAATCGATATGTATTTGCCTTGTTGGCACAAATTTTGAATAGAGTACGTTCGTCATATCTTTGAAAACATTATTACGTAAGTTCAATTTGAAAATTAAGAAAATTAAATATTATAATTTTTTATTAAATGATTAACACCATTTTTTTCATTTGTTAAAAACAAAACACAAATTTTTTTTCTACAAATAAGTTATTTTAACGACGAAAGTCTCAGAAAAAAAACTATTTTAATCATTTAATAAAAAATTATATAATATTATTCAGTTTTCTAAATATTCAAATTAAAGTTACATAATGTTTCCAAAGAATATTGCTAAGTTTCTCTATTCCTCTTTTATCGTGTCTGTATGTCAGCAATTTTACTTAATGTTATCAAATCTTCATGAAAAACAGTCTGAAAAGTTATTGGAAAGAAACTCTGTTTATGGAACTTCCATTTGGTTTTAGGTACACAAAGAAAGAAAAGAAAGTTCTTTGCACTGGTGGTAGCTAGATGAGTTACTGCTGTAAACGTTTATTTGGCAGATATTCAGTCAAGAGCCTAACATTGTTCTAACAATAAAACTAACAACATTGGCTTTGTGAGAAAGAAGATAAATAGAAGAGAATAGTCCCCCACTAGATTGTAAATTCAATTTTTTTGCTCTGTTAATGTAAAAAAGGGTACTCTCAGTGGCACCTTCAGAAATGTGTCAGCAGTCTCCATCCTGGGTCGAATGTAACTCTTATACAGGTAAAGGATTGCATCAAGAATCAAATATTTTCTAGAGCGATAGAATGATCCAACTATTTTTCCAACGATCTTAGCAACAGCTTTAATATAAGACTTTCTTTATAGGTCTGGATTGAAAGTACATTCTATGAGCTTATCAAAGCAAAAGAGTTTTCTCAAAGAAGGAGCCATGCATTACAACTGGAGAAAAACAACAATCCAAGTGTTGGTGCAGAAAGGAGAAAAGTTTGTTTTTTTTGTTTTTTTTACACAGTGATCACCACTTATCAAGGCCCGGAAGCCACTCAGGGATAAGGGTTATTGCAAGTACATTACGTTAGTGTGGACATTTGATGAAGTGTTTACTTAAGGGGGCGGTTCATTAGGAATTTGTTAACATTGGACTTGAACACATCCAAGTTGTAGTCCGGTAGGAAGCAGGCAGACGGAACAGAGTTCCACAGGCATGCAGTTCTAAGAAAGAAGCTTTGTTCATGGAATCCTCATTTTGATTTAGGCACAGATATAGAGTGGGGGAATAAAGTTTAGTTTTAGAAGTGTTAAAAGTAACAAACCACTTTTATCCCCATTACAATCACAGGTCACAGGAGAAAGAATCCAGATTTTGATTACCAAAGCTTTTCAAAGTGCTGCCATAAACAGTCGAATCATCTGTATAGATGTAAACAAATAATCTCAGAATATGATTTGTAAAATCATTAATGAAGTTCAGGGCGAGAGTTGAGGATCTATCAGAGAGAGAGAGAGAGAGTTTGATGGTTAAAACATTGCCAGATATTCCATAGCTAACAAGCTTATACAGCAAACCTTTTGCCAAATCCTGTAAGGTCTTTGATATGTCAAGAGCGATCACAAAAGAAATGTGGATTCTGCTAATAGATTCTCTGATTTTGTGCAATATTAGCACATCAGCTGTTGATCTTGCAGGACAAAATTCATATTGCTTGTCACTAAGCAGATTGCTTTTGTTGGGGTGATTGCAACTTATTATAATAACAGATTTGATTTAGTCATGACTTGTAGGTGACTGATTGGTCTGTACTGAGATGCAGAAGATCGATGTCCAGTACTTTTAAATATTTCTCTTTAAGATACGAATGAACAGCTTTGTAAGGATGAGATCTAGTTCTGACAGCAGATACTTAAGCACAATGACTTGAATGTCATCAGGGTCAGTTGCCTCGCTGACATCAAGACTCTTGATAAGTTTAGCAACATCTCAGATAAATACATGGATGTCACTTAATGGATGTAATTTTTCATAGAAAGTTTTTATTACTTTGAATATTGCATTATCAGATGAGAACCAAATTGTATAAAAATACAACATTGAAAAATTTTATATAAAAAAAAATAGTATGTTATGAACAGGCGCTGGATATCGAATTTGTAAGGAAAGAAGCCAATACAATGTTATTTTTTTTTAATAAGCATTGTGCTATTTCAAATTAAACATACAATTATACATCTTTATCAGGTGTAGAATCAGTTTGCATTTTTTCCCCCTCATGTCACTAGTATTTACTAGTTAGTTGTATTGGCTTCTTACAGATTACAATTCAAATTCAAACAAAGCTTAAGGGAAAACATTTCACGTGAGCCACATACAATCCATCTGATTTAAACATTTGAAAAAAAATCACTGTTTCAGACTACACGAAATATTCACCTACACAGTTTTCTATACATTTCAACGTAAGGTTAGAAAATAAACCGTATACATCTTTTCCTTTTTTTTCTCTCATATTACACATCATATCGTTGAAATAACAAATGCAACATATTTATGATTTTATGAACTTTATTCACAACGCAAAGACACCATGGCGTAGCGGATAAAGTATAAGTTACTATGAATCACCGTTTAAAACCATAGAGACTTTAATTTTGTAGTGACACCATATCACAAAGAGAGAAAAAGAAAAAACACAAACTGATTCCATGCTTGATGAAGACCTACATCATTGAAACTGAGTTGCTTTTAATTTTAAATAAATTAATAGTTAATTACAAAAAATTCTGCGTCGTATTGACTTCTTAATTTACAAATTCTAATTTTAATTTGTACAAAGGGAAAAAATGTTTAATACATCCATTAATTACAATTAAATGAAGACAAGTTGCATATTTTAACAGTATTGGTGCACAAATAAACACAAAGATTAAATTATGAATCAGAACTTATGTTTTTTTGTAAAAGAATTTTTATATAATTTAGTTTATATCTCAGAATGTAATATTCTGAGCGATAAAAACTTTCAATCAAAATTACACGAGCAATCCAAAGAAAATAGTGAAAATGAATCTAGATTGGTTCTCTTACACCCATCCCAACAAACAGATTTATTCTTTGAAGTAAAAAATTAAAGAGAATGTCACGTGTCATGAAAGGTGACATAGTGCATTTCTTCAAGCTCCATTGAGTTTCACTCAAACGAAAAGTAGACATTACGATAATTTTCCCATGATCTAAAAGTTCCTTTTTTTTGGTCAACTTCTATAACAATATCAAGGCCTATATTATTTTTTACAACAAAATAATAGAAATACAAAAGATGAAAATAACAAAATTATTCCAAATATTCAGCGTCGCTCATAAGATATGGTCATATTACAGATGGTTTTATTTTATAGCTTATTGAAAAAAAAAAAAAAAATTTAAAGGGTGATGCATGGATGATCATACCTGTACGAATCTTTCACGCCTGACCTAGAACTATCAACAAGATAAATATCCAACCCACAGGGTGGATATTCTACTAAGAAAGACTAACAAATGAACAAATAATAGATAAATAATTTGTAGCTTTTATTGTTGACAGTCGTAGAAGAACAATTTTTATAAGCAGTTATTTATAACTTTCAGATTTCTTTTTCCCATAACAAAAAAATAGGCCCTTTATAGAGTTTGTTGATATTTTTCATATTCTCTCATTTCGCAACCATTTGATATACTTGATAGCAACAAAGTGCAACAGATAGTTGTTTCTATGTGCTATTGGTCAGTATGAGAGCTAGAGATTATGAATAAGTGGTATTCTCTCTCCTCTGATCTTGATCACGTTGTACAATGGGGAAAGGAATGGCTGGTTACTTTTAATGCATCTAAAACCAAGCTTCTATCTTTGCATCATCAACGTTCTGATCCCCATCTGGCATCAATTAAAATGAATGGCTCTCGTCTTAGGGAGGCCTCCAGTTTTGACAAGCTTCTGGGCTTGACCTTTACTCCTGATCTTAAATGGAATACGTACATCAAATCTGTTGCTAAGGCCGCTGGAAAAATAGTTGGATCCTTCTATCGATCCAGTAGATATCTCACTGCTGATGAAATTCTCTATCTATTGTCTTCCGTTTTCCTGCTTTCCAGCTGACTACAATATGATTGTCTTCAAGTCCAAAGTAAACAAGTTTCTGATGAGCCGTTTCACTTAAGTTAACAAATTTACCGAATTTTCATTACTATCGATTACTATATTGTCCTATTGACTACTGTACACTCTTTAACCCTTATTCTTGAGTGGCCTTTCGGCCTTGATAAATGGCGACGCCTATGTAAAAAAAAAAAAAGCAAAAAAAAAAAAAGCAACGCAATATTAAAAGATAATGACATACATCATAATGATTTACATTGGATTAAAAAATCTGGAAATCTTAATTGCAGTTCAGTGATTCTTTAACACCTTGAAGTAGATGTGAGATGTGAACTGTAGGATTTTGACTAATTAGTTCTTGTCAAATGCTTCAAAGGTGAAGAGGGTGGCTGTGGAAAGGCCATACGTGTGGCAGCAGAAACCCGAAAGTGGTTGTTTGAGGATTTCCACAACTGAACCAGTACCAACATTTGGCTCCCCCAAGTCACCTACTTGCAACAGGGATGCAGTTGAGAAAGACTAATTGAACCGTTTGCAACACCAAGGATGAGGTGATTGCAAAAATCAAACCAGTATCCAGGCATCTTTTGAAGGACACAGTTTAGGCTGCATGCTCCAGGATCAGGTCCAGTTTGGTGGCTTTGGTGAGGATTCATAGCGATTTCTTTTATCTTAGAAACGCATTCTAAATTTTGACAATACATTAATTATTGACCAAGATTTGGCATCTTTTTTTTTTAATGAAAAAATCTTAAATTTCTCTCAAGCATCCTGTATAATCTTTATAACCATGCATTTTCCATCTCTCCTGAACACTAACCTTGTCTAATGCTAAACAAGCATTGACAATGACACACTCTAAATATTTCATCAGTTTTTTTTGTTTCTTATTGAATTGATTTGATTTTGTTTCTTTTGTTGTTGAATTCTTAGGACTAACATTTTTTTTCATAATAGAACATTTAAAGAAGCCAATCTAATCTCTTATTTAAATTTATATTTTACTAGCAGGCCACTTGGTGTCACCTGGTCATAAAATATGCATTAATATTTTAATTCATGCCGATTTTGTATTTATTATTATAACTCCAATTCTCCATTGATTATTAAATTGTATCTAATATATAGTAATGATTTCAAAAGTTACAACAAAAAAAAAAATATGCCTTGAGTGCCATCAGCTAGAATCGAAATCAAAACGTTTAGCACTTAGTCATTATTTAATGTTCTAGCATCGTTATCATTTAAGCTATCAACAGATGGACAAGAAATGTTAAAAATTAAGCAACTTAAAAATAATTTTTTTTACATGTGCAGTCACCATCATCATGCAGTCCTTCATAGCTGAAGATGACTAGTCAGACTTTCAGCGCTTTATTCTACGGTGTGGTAACATTCCATGCTCAGTATAGGAATTTTCTTTACAAGTAGTGCATAGGTAATTACCAGAGTTGTGCCTTTAGTAATGTTTTTGTTCAGACCTGGCATTTATTTTTGCCTATTTCTGCCGTTCCTTTGTGACGGTTACTGTGCCAGCAACTTGCTTTATTAAACTTATTCCTGCCAAAGTCAACTGTTTTTTTGCTCATTTCAATCTCTTAGCAACTATTTTTGTGGACTAAAAACCAAATTGAATGTGTTTTACAGGTTCAAATACCCTATATATCAAGTTTAATGTCTGTTGACCAAATATTCAAAGAGGATTTTGCATACAAGAGGACGTTTCGCATACACTCAAGATCATATATATATATATATATATATATATATATATATATGCCCGTGTACTAGAATATATTCATCCTAAATTCTACGCAATCATACAGAAACTATACATGAATAGAATTAAGAGTAACAATTAAATTAAACCAATCATCTAATAAAAACAAATAAAATATGAATAATTAATTAACGTTTGTTTTACAAAGGAATATGCAAATTAGTTAACCTTCATGAAGTTGGCACAAATCCAAGACTGACTGAGTATATTAAAAAGTTTTTTTTAATAATTTAATAATTTTTAAATAGAAAAAGTAGGCTTTTAATATCAATATCAGAGCGAAAAAAACCCAAAAAACTTTATAAGTATATAGAAAATATTCTACGCTTATACTTTCATTATGTTTGTTGTTATTGAGAGACTAAAATGTTATTTCGGCCATCTGTAATTATAAGACTGATTTTCATGAATTAATACTTGCAGTTCAAAAAATTAACAAAACAGTGCTATGAAAAAATGAAATATTTCCTGCAAAAAACAATTTTTTATGTACTCATACTAATAAGAAATAACTGCACAAGAACATGAGTTTAGATGTATTTCCCCAGCATTCTACCATATATTTTTAAGTTGGGAGGGGGGGGGCAGACAAGCAGACAGGTCTTTAGATGTGCCAATAGTAGAAGAATATTAATATTTATATTCATTGTTCGCATATTTTCTATTCCCAACTCCAGCACCACATATTCTTTCTCATTGTATTTGGGACCATAATGCATTGTTTATTTAGTACGACTGTTGTTCTTTCCTTTATATATCATATTGTGTACCTCGTTACAAGTTCCATAATCTCTTACATTTGTGTTCAACAAACCCTGTTTATTTGTGAACTGGTGTGCATGTATTTAAATCCAACCATTTCTTCATTATTGACTTTTTCTCTTTCTTCCATAAAATGACGACAAAATGTACAAGAAGGATATACAGGAACTCACAGGTCACTAAAAATGGAAAAGCTAGATTATAAAATATTCATTTTTTTTTTTGTACTTTTTTTTTTTTTTGACGACTGACTTTAAAGTTTGGTGGGACACAATTCGATATCTTTAAAAGAATGTCTTCTAAACGGTTCACAAGACAGATTACATCTAAAGTAATAACAGAACAATAAATGTCGTTACGATTGTAATTGTTTTCTTTCTTTGATTTTATCTTCTACCAACCACAATGCTATTATAGCTAACGATGTCTTAACCTGCTAGAACCTGTTTACTTTGGTTTCCATAAAAAAACATTAAAAAATGAAAATAAAACAAAACTGCACAACATAGAACAATTGTTTGTATTATCTTTTTGTTGTTGTTGTTGTTTTATTTTTCCTTTCTTTAACAAATTCTCTAAAACTTCCAAGAAGTTCATATTCTTTTAAACATCTCACCTGTCTTTACAATATTCTTAATACAATAATCATGAAATCAATACTATTTCAAAAACTATTGACACTGGTTAAATGCTTGATATGCTCCAGCAATTTCTGCGACTGACCTTCACTCCTGACCTGAAATGAAAGACTTACAATTTGTTGCAAAGGCCAGTGGAAAAAATGGTGAATGATCATTCTACCAATTCAGAAGGTATCTGATTCCCAACACAATCCTCTACCTATATAAAAGCTAAATATATCCTAACGTGGAGTACTGTTGTCACATCTAAGCAGAAGCTGTTCAGTACACTTTTTCCTGCTTTTAATGATTTTAGCCAATTAATTGGAAATTGTAGGCATTACAAAGCTGACTTTACAAGTTTGAATTATTGTGAAGTTATCTACCTTTGTTTATTCAAGATAGCTGTGTGAGACAATCTCTTACTTATAAAATCTAACTTGTTACATTTTTTTTACATAGGAGTCATCACTTATCAAGGCCTATAGGCCACTCGAGGATAAGGGTTAAATAGTGTATAGTAGTCAATGGGACAATATCATAGTAATCGTTAGTAGTGTAAATTTGGTAAATTGGATTAATTAAGAGGAACGGCTTATCAAGAACTTGTTTGCATTGGACTTGAAAATGACCACATTGTAATCAGCTGGAAAGCAAGCAAACGGAAGACAGTTTCACAGGTGTGCAGTTCTAAGAAAGAAGCTTTGTTCATGGAATCTATGTTTTAAGTTTAGGCACAGATAAAAAGTGGAGGAAATTATTTATAGTATTTTCAGTTAGACAAGTGTTTCTTATGAAAGTTTGGTGAGGGAGAAAGATCATACATTGGAACTCAGACTAGTACTTGCCATGGAAATAATGATAAAACAGACTTGCAACGTCTCTTCTGTGAGAAAGAGGTTGCAGGAAAGAGAAAAGGGCATCCCCCACTAGGCTACAAAGTCTATTTTGAATTCTGTCAAAGGTCTTCTGAGCAGCTACTGCCCAGATGTGGTAACAATACGCCATCCTAGGACGTAGGAGGTAGAGAATTGCATCAGCAATTAGATATCTACTGGTTTGATAGAAGGATCCCACCATTTTTCCAGCGACCTTGGCAACGGAT
Source organism: Euprymna scolopes (assembly GCF_053919585.1). Classification (NCBI taxonomy): domain Eukaryota; kingdom Metazoa; phylum Mollusca; class Cephalopoda; order Sepiida; family Sepiolidae; genus Euprymna; species Euprymna scolopes. The sequence goes on along the minus strand of NC_136488.1, from coordinate 15,429,740 downwards.
TGGATGTGCGTGTTCCATTTCAGATCAGGAGTAAAGGTTAAGCCCAGAAGCTTTCTCAAAACATGAGGCCTCCCTAAAACGAGAGCCATTAATTTCCTTGGTCACACCATTGCGCACCAATAAAAGAACATGTCAGTCGACCATGTATGACACAAAATAAAGATGGCTGACTGAGAAGCCGGAGGTTACAATAGAATACTCATTAACTTTGTATTATCTATTGCTTCTAAAAAAAGAAAATCAGTTGAATCATCACAAACAACAAGTTGACAAAAATAATCTCACGATTCATCCTTTTTTTTTATTCATATATTCATTGGAAACTCCCGACATGTAAAACATACAAAATCCGGGGACGATGTTTCTTCTTTTCAATTTCACTATTTAACAATAAGTGCATTTTAGATTTGGCAGCACTAAATCTACAACTTTCTCAAAAGCCAGAGATTTTAATTTTTTTTTAAATATGTATTTTTCCCTTGCACTTCCGACTCTCAAAATGAAATAAGTAAATATTTCTTTCAAGATACCATGTAAATAGGGATCGATACACAAGTATTTACTAATTTTCAGAAAGTCTTTTTTATTAGTCACAACATTGCGTACAAATAAAAGAAAAACTTTCTGAAAATGAGTAAATTCTTGTGTATCCAACCCTATTAACATGGTATTTTGCAAGAAAAATATTTATAGCTCTAGTATTGGACTATTGAGCTATCTGAGTGAGAACTTTGTTATTTATTCATATGTAATCACTACCCCATGTAGTTAAATTACATATAAACGTTATATATAGAACGTTTCGCTAAGCTCTGCATATTCTTTTTTTTTTTTTAATATGGTGGGCTAACTTTCTTGCATTTTTTATGAGAGAGTAGAGAAAGTTAGTCTGTCATACTGAAAAAAAACGCATATGCAGAACGTCGCGCTGATATTCAACATGACCTGAATAAATGAAAGAATGCTGCCTAATTATACAAGAATAAATATATATCTATCTATATATATATATATATATATACATAAATATATCTATATATATCTATATATACAAACTTGTAATAATACACAGCATAATCAGCTTAACACACCAGTTCTTGCCAGATCACCCAAGTTAAGCAACGATGAGCCTGGCCAGTACCAGATAGGTAACCATTTGGGAATACTAGGTGCTGTATGTACTGTTCCGGGGCGTAGAAATTTCCAGTTTACTATTTACTATCTGGGGGCATGTTTAATAAACTGGGAGAGAATACTCTTAGCCTTCGTTAAGACATGCATCTAGAAGAAAGAAAATGCTAATCTAAAAATTTGAAGCCAACTGTCTACTGTTTTGTGGCAGCCATTGCACCAACCAAGATTAGCAGTTGTAGTAAAATGTACACAAAGCCTTCAATTCTATAAACAAATCATTCAAGTGGATTTCCAAACAACTTAGTTATTATGGCAGAAGCTCATATGTCGAAATCGACAGGAGTATATATATAATCATTATATATATATAATCATTATATATATATAATCATTATATATATATATAATCATTATATATATATAATCATTATATATATATAATCATTATATATATATAATCATTATATATATATAATCATTATATATATATAATCATTATATATATATAATCATTATATATATATATAATCATTATATATATATATATATAATCATTATATATATATAATCATTATATATATATATATATATAATCATTATATATATATATAATCATTATATATATATATATAATCATTATATATATATATAATCATTATATATATATATATAATCATTATATATATATAATCATTATATATATAATCATTATATATATATAATCATTATATATATATAATCATTATATATATAATCATTATATATATAATCATTATATATATAATCATTATATATATATAATCATTATATATATATAATCATTATATATATATAATCATTATATATATATAATCATTATATATATATAATCATTATATATATATATATATATATAATCATTATATATATATAATCATTATATATATATAATCATTATATATATATATATATAATCATTATATATATATATATAATCATTATATATATATATATAATCATTATATATATATATATAATCATTATATATATATATATATAATCATTATATATATATATATATAATCATTCCAAAACTAAAAGATATAATGTATTCATACTTATAAGTTTTTTCTCATACAAACGCCTGAATTTTTCTTTAGAGTGTGTCTTACAAGGCATTTCATTAAAGAGCAGAAGCCCACTAAACAACTCCTCAGAGACAAATATGTTTTTAAAAAAACTGCTAGAAATTTTATTATGCAAAATGATGAATGTGGAGAAGAAAAAAGATAAAAGAAATGGAGATATGTAAAGTCTACAAAAACATAAATGTAAACAAAAAATCACTTGTAATATCTATAGGCACCTACCGACCCTAAAAATTAATTGGATTCAAAACACATGTGGAACACGTCTTATGTTGCCCTATTGGATTTGCAGTAAGTGTGTGTGTGTGTGTGTGTGTGTGTGTGTGTGTGTGTGTGTGTGTGCGTGTAAAAAAAAAATAAAATGTCAAAAGAAACAATGCTCTAATTAATTTGGAGAGCTGGGGATTTTCATCCATCAAAAATGAAGGATGTGCATCATTGACCAAGTGGACTATGGAATTGGTTATGTCAACTTTGATTTTAGTAGTGTTATTTCCCTCCCTTTTTATGTTTTCTTGTCTTTTTCATGATTTCTGTGAGATTATATATTTAATAATTGTGTATTCATTAATTTGTTTCCTTCAGACGATTTCTGGTTCAACAAATATTCATTAGAAAGGATTTAATTTTTTTTATTTATTAAAAAGCTACTAATACTATTAATAAAAATATGAAACACCAGTTTTTCTTCCAGCTACAGGTAAAACAACAACTTGCATTCAATTGATCGTATGCACTAAAGTTTTATAATAAATTAATTGTATTTCAGAATTCAATCACACCAAATCGCTTGATATGCCATACAACGGGCAATCCGAATCAATACACCATTTCAATTCATCTTTCCACAAGCAAATCAATAAAACATGTCCAGAATTCAACTTAATTAAAAAACAAAAATACAAAAAAAAAAATTTATATTGTACATACCAGTCACGGAATGAGAATGTCACATTCCAAAAATCATGTAAATTGGTCAAGTAGTTTCTTTGAAACTAAGAAAATTAAATTTTTTAATGATGAAGCGAGAATGGCATGTCTTGATCTGCCATATTTAATAAAGAAAAATAACTCATTTCGAACTACTGAGATTTGGAAATTAGTCTTGTAATGGCTACAATAGACTATTAACCATTAAAAATTATTAAAAATATTTCTATATAAAAAAAATACTTTACTTGATCAACTTACGTGACTTTTGGAATATGACATTATCGTTCAGTGACAGGTATGTACATCATAAAAATTTTTCTGTATTTTTGATTTTTTAATTAAGCTGAATTCTGGATAAGAATCTAAATTCTTTTTCCCCAACTGGTTAACTGAAGGGGGGGGGGCTATTAAAGAAGCAGGAAATATATCAAGTTCACAAATGTGAAATTGAAGCCAAGGAGCTATTACTTGCAGTATGCCGAAAGGGGCCAACTTTCATATCACTTGTCAGTTTATGTAAATTTGCATGCATGTGATGCTAGCCAGGTCTCTGGTTCAATTCTTAATTGCCATCACACCAACTGTGGGTAAAATAGCAACTCATGTTGTTAAATACTGGACTCCCAGGCGGCAACAAGTTGCCAAAAATAAAGCTGAGATAACATTGCAATTGTTCAATGTTTTAAAATATGGAATATTTTATTAAGAGGAAGAATGTTAGAAAAGGAATTTAGGAACAATAACAAAAACCGGAAATGTTAAGTTAAGCAGAGTAGAATTGTTTCAAATAAATTTTAAAGTCGCAGTAAATAGATTTGGAATTTCATTTCATAAACAATAATTTATAATAAACAATGGGATGACCTGGATAATAAGTTCTGACCTCATTGTGTGACGTCAGTTTAAGGAACAAAGAAAGAGAGATCATGCATTGACAGAAAATACGGCAGGACTGTCAGAGTTGGAGTTATTCAGTTGGGGAGTTGAACAGTTAGAGAGAGAGTTGCCCATCAATCGTGGAAGCATTTCGACTGATTAGAATGACGTAGAAATAACCGAAAACGTGTACAAACTCAGAGAATCAGAATAACAGAAATAAATGTTATATATGGAAATAATAATTTTGCGTATGGCATTTTCCTTTCAAAGGAAATTTTGTTGCAGCATTCACAGAACCGAGAAAAAGAAACCAGAGAAACAAGATATGTGTCACCTATAGAAAGACGTTATTCATCCTTTCGTAAAAGAACTACCTCTTGTACATTATTGTCTGCGTCTAGCGAACTGTTTATTGAGTGTTTAAACACCAACATATATGCATACACATCCACTAGACGATTTGTTTCCTTCAGAAGATTTCTGGTTCAACAGATATTCATTAGAAAGGATTTAATTTTTTTATTTATTAAAAAGCTACTAATACCATTAATAAAAGTATGAACCACCAGTTTTGCTTCCAGCTACAGGTAACACAACAACTTGCATTCAATTGATCGTATACACTAAAGTTTTATAATAAATGAATTGTGACGTCAGTTTAAGGAACAAAGAAAGAGAGATCATGCATTGACAGAAAACACGGCAGGACTGTCAGAGTTGGAGTTATTCAGTTGGGGAGTTGAACAGTTGGAGAGAGAGACACACACACACAGGTGTACATTTACTTTATATGTATTGTTATTTACATGTTATACATACACATCAACAGAATTGTTATTTATATGCACGCAGTATGCAACAGACTGATTATTTGGTACCATCTACTGTACACTCTTTAACCCTTATCCTTGAGTGGCCTCTGGGCCTTGATAATGTGGTGATGCCTTTGTAAAAAAAAAAAAAAAAAAAAAAAAAAAAAACCATTTATATAGAGACCATAGAATAATGTTCAGTGAATTGTTTACAATAAATAACACTCTACCTAAGACCTCATCTTTCAAACTCTTCAGTTTAACATTCACAAGCAAACTTAATTAAGACAAATGCATTGAGGACACTGCCAAGGCTGCTGTAAAGAATGTAAGCTCCCTTTACCATGCTGGAAAATTACTCACACCAGAGAATATCCTATATTTTTACACAGCTATGATTCGTCCATGCATGGAATATTGTTATCACATTTGGGTTGATGCATCTACCACTAGTCTCTTACTTTTAGACAGGATCGGAAAAAAATAATTTCCAATCTAACAATGTCATCGCTGTGTATGTTTTACAAGTACTTTAATGGAATGTACTCTGATGAACTCATAGCACTTGTGCCCCCTCAATGTACATACTTGTGACTAACTGAAAAAGCAGCAACATCCCACCCTTTCACTGTTAAGGTCCTTAGATGCTTGAAAACCTTCTAGTTTCTTCCCTTATATTGTCAGACTTTTGAATTCCCTTCCTGTCTCCTGCTTCGTTTACTGTACCAACCTGCAGAAGTTTAAATGTAATGTGAACAGACATCTAGCTGCTCAACTCCTCAGTTTTGTGGAATGTAAATAGTAGCTCCTTACATTCCAAGTGGCAATATGTCTTATTTGAGGTAAGAAAAAAGAAGACATATTATATTTCTATATTAAATAAACCTCAAATATATTGAAACAATGCTGGAGAGATTGAATGTGGTATTCATTTCTGGTTTTTATTAGGTTTTTACACATCAGAACTGTGCTTTGTCCATGATGAGAAAGAAAATGAAGTCTTATTTCTATTTCTGGAGTATTGTCAGTGAAGAGTTCTAATGAAAGGGAGATAATATATAACTGATTATTAGATTCAAAAGAATTGATATGTTGTCAAGTTGAGAGTAGAAAGTAGGCTTTGGGTTTACTTTCTGCAGCCTTGTAACTCTTGCTTTCCTAATTTTGTCCTTTAGTCCTCATATTCGATGAACAATGTTTCTGACAAAAATGTAAAAATTGTTTTCTAGATAGGAATCTATCCACATAACCCTTATCACTGGTTAATTTTTGACCTTGAACTGTTTTTTAGCTCCTTACACCAAGTGGCTTCATGCCTTGTCTCGAGTGATTTCGATTTAAAAACAAAAAAAAAAGAAAAGATAAACCAAACCATAAATACACAAATGAAGCCAACAAGTTTGACCAGAAAAAATAGCATAAAGTGAAAAGTCTTTTTTTATTGGAAACTTTTAAAATACATCAAACACCAAACAAGATAAACGACTGATTGATTTCAATGTGTGTTCTGGATACAATAAACATATTGCATTATATTTATATCAGAACACCTGCATACAAGAAAGCATGTCTAATAGAAAGACAAAAGAGTGAATTGCAGGAATAATTATATGACAATTCGCAGACATTTTAGCATTTACATCTTTATGTGTAACAGACATAGAGCTTTAATGGGTCACAATTTCAGCTTAATTTGACAACATTATTGTAGAAAGAAACGTTTTTTAAAATCCATATAAATTGGAAGTAAACTCTTAACATTCCATACTAATCAAATACCGCATTTACAAAAAGTGACGCAATAATGTCAGAAGCTAAAAAAAAAAAAAAAAATTATCTTAAAAAAAATCAGGGTCACAAATCCAATCTATTATTTTACTCTCACCGACTTAATAATACATTTAAAAAAAAAATAAATAAATAACCAGATTTTTATTCCAAAAGACAAGACTTTGCATTGGTCATGATAGCCAGGAAGAATAAAATATAAATAACATATCAAATAAAAGTAGAGTTGGCAAGCTACTTGGAATGTAAGGAGCTACTATTTAAGATTGTGTCTAACAGGAGACTGTAGGAAGTTGAACATTGATGTCTTTTCACATTACATTTAAACATCTGCATGTTAGTACAGTCAAAAAAACAAGAAACAGGGAGGCAATTCCAAAGTCTAGTAGTCTGTGGGATGAAAATATTAGAGTAGAAGGCTTTCCAGTATCTAGAGACCTCAACAGTGAAGGCGTGGGATTTCACTGCTTGTCAGGTTAGTCAGGAGTATTACATCAAGGAAGGACAAATGCAATGAGTTCATCAGAGCACAATCCATTAAAGTACTTGCAAAACAGACACAAGGATACAACATTGCAGCAATGGGACAAAGGTTCAATAGTACGGGATCTATTAGATTTGAGGCTCTTTTTTGGATGCATATCATTTATCAAACTCGTCATTTGAATTTATCAATTACCAAATAGCATCAATCCATTCAAATCTCTGAATCCATATAACCATCCAAATTTTCATTTGAATTCATATATTAATCTTTTGAAAGTTCATCCAAAATTTTAATCCACCAAAACTTCTTTCCATCCAAGTCTTTGTTTAAAATATGTTAAACTGTTAAAATCCTTCCTTATATCCAAGAACCCATTCAAGTATACTCGTCCTTACAAGATTTTGTTTAGAGTATGCCCATGCATCCAAGCCTCCATTCCATGTCCATCCAAACCTATTTCAAAAACACTCACTCATCCATGGTTGAGTTTCCAGTACACTCATCCATTCCAGGATCCATTCGTATGCATGCATCTAAATATATGCAATAATAAAATAAATCTATTTTATTTATTTTTTTAAATCTTTTAACAATTACTATTTTAGTTTTCAGGTACAAAGATTATTTATAATTTACATGACTGAAAGGTGTATTTAGGAAATCAATTCCCATTTCAGTCGCATAAATTATTTTGGTTGGTTGGTTGGTTGTTTTTGTTTTACGGTATATCAACCCTTTTCAAGTTATTTAATGCCGAATCCAGTGACTTAGAAGAAAATTTTTTATATAATATATTTGGGTTTTTTTAAAGTCGATTTCTATTTAATCCATAGTTGGGACCCTAACAGGTATTACCAGTCCGGGTCAGAGTGGACCTGGGAGCAATGGCAATTAAAAGGTGGCTCCACACACCCCAAAGTCCACAAGCTGGGGCCTCACCATCAGATATAGTTTAAGGTCATATCCAGGACCCATAAATTATTTTGAGTTGAAAAGAAAACACACATTTGGGCCGAATTATATTTTGTTCTTTTCTCCCACAATGAAAACATTTGCTCTTCACATAAGCATCAGCAACAGTCGATCTTTCTTCTGCCTTCTTTAACAACAAAATCACATGTGAACGAGGTGTCATCCAAAAACTAAATGACCTCTGTTGAGAAAAAAGTTTGTCTTTTATTCTGCTACCTCAGAGTCCCAACAACAAATTTGTATAATCGCCTTAGTCTCTTTATCCAAAGGGTTCTCGGTTAACATGCTAGTTTCCTTACAGTGAACACACTCTAATCGCTAATAGTGGCTGCTTAGCAGTGTCAGAAATTTTGTGAAAATAGCGAATAATTCCACCCCATCTTTCCAAGCTTATAACTCCTCGAAAAATGCAATTCAAGCCCTAATTTTTTTTTCAATTAAAGGAGCAAGGACCAAGATTTCATTAAAAAAAAAAAAAAAAAAAAAAAACGTGTTTTTTTTTTTAAAAAGGTTTTAAACTTCGGACTTTACAGGTAAAATTCTACGAGAACACGATGTCCGTTTTTTTTTAAATTTGAATATATTATGTATTGACCTTTTCTCTTCAATTTGTGAGTAAATAATTATGTACTTATCCGGGTCTAAATTAATTATTATTAGACATTTACAAAATTGGAGGCGTGAATTATTCGACCCCCTGTCTTTCCAAGCTTATAACTCCTCGAAAAATGTAATTCAAGCCCTAATTTTTTTTTCAATTAAAGGAGCAAGGACCAAGGTTCCATTAAAAAAAAAAAAAGAAAAAAGAAAAAACAAATAACGTGGTTTAAAAAAAAGGTTTTAAACTTCAAACTTTACAGGTAAAATTCTACGAGAACACGATGTCCGTTTTTTTTTTAAATTTGAATATATTATGTATTGACCTTTTCTCTTCAATTTGTGAGTAAATAACTATGTACTTATCCGGGTCTAAATTAAGTATTTACTTTGTAATAGACACTTAAAAATTGGGAGGGGGGGGGGACCGTGAATAAAAAAAAAAAAACGTTTGTCTAAAATATTATATTCGATTTATTGGAAAGAACATAAAATTTCACACTGACCCTGAAAATATCGTAAAAATAGAATCAATAGAAAAATTTTGATAGATTTTTAAAGTTTAAAGATTGAAAAATATTGAGTTCGGAAAATTCATTACTGTTTAAAAAAAAAACAAAAAAAAATATTTCTATTACTTTTAAAACAACTGTAATAGTTTATTTTGGAAGTATAATCCTTAAAAAAAATACATAACCCACTTTTAACAGAGAAATTCCGAGATTTTTATATTGTATTCGCAGTTTCGTGTTAGGGGTGTCAAAAATTCCTACAAAAATTCTGATACTTCTGGCTGCTTATCTCTCCACTCCATTACCATTTCATCCTTCATCCTTCATCACACTTTTGTGTGATGTCATTGTGTGTGTGTGTGTCTGTGTGTGTGTGTGTGTGTGTGTGTGTGTGTGTGTGTGTGTGTGTGTGTGTGTGTGTGAATTTACACATCAGTCTCTATTTTTTTATGTTTAAGCTTTTCTGGCGAAGTTGGAGAATTTTATGCTATAATCAAGCAGAAATAAATTTGAAAACCGTATTTTTTAATTGATAATGTTTTAATAATATTTTTATTTTAATAATAAGCATTCTCTAAAAAAATGACACAGGAACTGCTTTACACTCAAAAAATAAAAATGATTGTAAAAAAAAAAAAATAAAGATTATTGGAGCAAAAAAGAAAAAAAAAAGAATACGTAAGCATGAAAATCAGCTAATGAAATTGCAGTGAACAATCTAATAAATTTAATATGAAGAGTTGTTTTTTTTTTTTTAAAGCAGTTGACCATAGAAAATAATCTTGATAGGATCATTTCTAATGAAAATGCGTTCAATCATAAATCTTTCGAGGGAAACAAATTATGCTGAGTCAATTCACAATTATCGAACATTTAATCCCATCGAAATGATTTGAAACAATAAAAAACAAAAAGGGGGGGTGCAGCAAACCGGAAACAAATATTAGCCAAGCCTGTTGTCGTTGTTGCTTGTCGTTGTTCAGTAATTAAAAAGCAACTTCATCAGAGAAATCATTCGTTTTAATATTCAGTTGTTTACTGATAAGAATAGAAATTCTACTTCATCATGGCCGCTAAAAAAGAACAATAGAGAAAAGAAAGACAAAATATTGATTTTTATGATATAGAAAGAGCTTTATAGAATTGTCAATAAAACAAGCCGAGCATTTTGCAGGGTCTCCCTCCATGTGTAAAAACTTTACTTTCACCGTGACTAATGTTTGTGCAAAATTTTTAAAAAGTCCAAGAAACGGTTATTGAGAAAAGTGCAAACAAACAAACGGACAAACGATTTGGGGGCATTTTTACTTCTACAATGAGCACTGGAGGGGGGGGGCAACCAGAGTTATCCCGGAAAATCCGTTTTGGTAAAAATTTACTTTCACCATAACTAATGTTTGTGCAAAACTTTTGAAAAATCCAAGGTGTGGTTATAGAGAAAAGTGCAAATAAATGAACAGACGGATGGGGATTAATAATTACTAGGTCCAATCACTATTTTGTCCGGGGACCAATTAACAATCCTTTCTGCCACCCATCCATATTTGGTACAAATAAAAAAAATTCAAGCTATGCCTCATTTCAGTCACAAACAATGTTTTCAGCAGCTTCATAACTTTCGCTTCTCTAATTTTGACCAATAGTTCTCACATTTCATGAGCGATATTTGTGACAAAGGGAGAAAAACTGCTGTTTTCTGGGTTAGAGTCTATTCTATTATTGTTAGCAAGGTTTTAACCGTGAAGTATTTTTATTTATCTATTTAGCTCCTTACACTAAATGGCTCCATGCCTTGTCTGGAGCAATTTCCATAATATGAATGAACAATTTGGTGATCATTTCAGGTGTGATCCTAAATGGGCTTTACATTCCCTGGACCATAACCCCCTCCTCCCGATTTTTACCTATCAAGACAATTTTCAAACTATGCCTGAATTGAAGATGGCCATCACATCTCAAATAAGTCATATCCAGTTGTCTTTCCGATGTGAAGGTGAACAGACTGTTGGACATTCATGATTGAAACTTGGTGGGCAAGTCAAGCATAGCTAGAAGTTCATTTGTATAAAATATGTTTGAATTGCAGAAAGAATTGTGAGTTTATTAACGATTCCATGGATGAGTGGCATTTAATTTGGGTCACCCTGTAAATCTATCCTTTTGGGGGTTATTTTATGATGACTAAAACGTTACAGAAAAAACAATCAGGATTATTTGTCAGTTTTTCTGATATCAGACACAGTAACCATGTAAATGGTAATACAATAATTATGAATGTGATAGATCTGGCTGGGTTTGAACTCTTCCATTTTCTACAGAATTCTTTTAACTTTATTTCTTTTAGTTAATAATGAGTCACTAATTATCAAGACTCGAGTATATGGGTTAATAAGATGGAATGATTATCAGTTGAATGATGAACAATATTATGAGAGGATTGGAAATGATGAATGGATAAAATTTAATTATGAGAATGTTTTATAAATTATTTGTAGACATTGGTAGTTATATTTAGAATGTTCCAGCTGTATTTATTATAGCAGAAGTTTATGATAAAAAATTTCTAACTACAAATCACTGAAGAGAGGAACTATAGGGGGACAATTATATCGGACTAGAAAATATGTTTCATTAGTTTAGATAAAAACATCTTTGCTTATTTCAATTTTTTTTAGAATTAAAGCTTTACAATAAGTATTTGCTTGAAAAAAAAATGACTTGTGATGCTTTTTTGTATCAAAATTTTCTTACTGTTGGCTTTTTTTGGAGGCTGAGTTAAAAACAAAAATAAATTCAATCAAGTTAAAAGATATGGATGACCAAAAAGCTTTACTCTTTTGAACATTTCCGCTTTAAAACAAAATAAAAGAAAACTATAATTTTGTTCCCATTTAAAAAATTATTTTAGAACAAAATTCGTATTATTACTGTTCTCATCTTAGAGTGTTATTTTCACAACATTTCTGTTGATGTATATAACCTCCAATCTTCTTCAGATGTATCTTGTCTAACTGGAGTATTTCTGGAATTTCGAATGGGGACCCTTTATTTCATAAGAGTAGCATGCTCTTGTTTCGTCAGCCATGACTGAGTAGAAATTCTAAGTACTGGATTGTACTCCTAAGAATCCAAATAAGATGAATGATCAATTCTGATGTCAAAAATTCAAAAATATTCAAACAAAATGTTACCACTTATTTTCCCCCATCAATGCCAGCAGCACAAACAATACATCTTTTGAAAAATAAAAGCCTTTAATTGTACGGAAACAAAATTTCTTTTGTATATTATCTATGACATTGTAACCAGACATCTTCAAGTTAAGGTTTGGAGAAAAAAAAAAAACAAGAGAAATTAATATCACAGGTTGGTATGTGAATAACATGAAAATTGTACTCTTAAATCTGCGTCTGGAATTCTACAGCCTCTAAATATAAGAATAAAAGATATAAGTGTACATACCCTGGGTAAATCCCGCAATTGATTGTTATCTACATATAATTCCTCAAGTGTACGTTCCACGTTGAACACTTCAGTAGGTAAATCAGACAGACTGTTGTGTCTGTAATCCAAGACATGGATTTCTTCTGTCGGAGGACGTAAACATGGACACTTTTTAACAAATCCAGCCATGACACTTTCTGTATTCAAAAGAAAAAAAAAAAGAAATCAAACATAATATACACTGTGTGCATACATTCTATATAAATACTTGCATATGCAAACAGACACATATTTTATGATTTTTTTCGGAAGTACAAAAATTTCATTATCACAATTATGAATGGAAGATTTGTTTTTTAATGTTAAAAATTAAAAGTAAAAGGTGAAACCAAAAAATCTATACGCCTATAATTTTTTTTTTATTGATATTCATATTAAAAACCATTTTTTCTATTTATTTAAAAAGAAAATACAATTTTGTTATATATGGCTTGTGGAATTGCATTCATCTGCAAAAGATCTAGCTAATTTGCATATTCTTTTTTAAAACATTCATTTCAATTAATTCCCTGTTAGCTTTTTCGGTTTTATTATGATATGATCATCTTTAGTTAACTATTACATGTAATTATATTCATAAATATACATGATTTATACTTGCATAATATTTGCGTAAAAAAGTTACAGTACATATATGTATATATATTTGTTTCAATAATTTTGCCTATCAAACTCCTCTGTCATTTTTTGGTCTACAGACATGAAATTTAATATATAGGGCATTCAAACCCATGCAAAACTTTATATTTGGGTTTTAGCCAGGGAAAATCGGTGTAAAAGTGAAAATTTAAAAAATGGAATTTGCCAGGTGAAGATCAAACAACGGCATTACAGATATGCATGCATAACGTAATACCTATTGATTCATGTTTAGATTTTTAGCGTTGCAGCAAATATGTATTCATAGCTCAGTCATTAACGTCAAAGGAAAAAGTAAATCGTAAGCTAAACATTTTAGTTTTGATTCTCAGTGCTGGTGCACAAGTCATTTTTTTTTTAAAACTTTAAATCATTACTATAGTTGACAAATCATTACTATATATTAGATCTAATATAATATAATATTAAATACAAAATCTGCATTAATCAAAATATCATATTTAAGCATATTTTATAACCAGGCAATGTCGGACAGCGAGGGGTGTGCAATAAGTAATGCTCCTGACCCACTTCCTATAGCAGTAGAGCAACAAAACTTAGTACAGTTATTAGTTTTTCTCTACATAGGAACCACCCAGAGTTATGCATTTCTCCCATCGTTTGATGCAGCTCTGGAGACCGTTTTTGTAGGACACCCCAGGTTGGTCCTCCAACCACGACGTGACTTCAGAAATCAAGGCTGCATCATCTGGGAAACGCTTTCCTTTCAAAAACAACTTCATGGCTGGGAAGAGGTGAAAGTAAGAGGGTGCAAGGTCAAGAGAGTAGGGAGGATGGGGAAGGATTTCATAACCACACGCCCGTGCTTCTGATCTGGTGACATGCGAGTTGTGGACTGGAGTGCTGTCCTGCAGGAGGAGGATACCTTTGCTGATCTTGCCCCGCCTCTTGATTTTGATAGCTTCCCTTAATTTCCTCAAAAGTGAAGCATAATAGGCTCCTGTAATTGTGGTACCCTTTGCCAGGAAATCTGTCATCACTACTCCGTCCTGGTCCCAGAAGACTGTGAGCTTGACCTTGCCAGCAGAGGGCTGCACCCTTGCCTTCTTTGGAGGTGGTGAGTCCAAGTGCTTCCATTGCATTGACTGGGCTTTGGTCTCTGGATCATAGTGATGGACCCAGGTTTCATCCTGTTTAATCAACAAATATCGAAAAATTGGCCCAAAATATTAATTCCTTCCCTCTAAACTGGGCAGTTTTGTACAAGGAGGGGTCACTTTTTTGCCGATATTTTAGCAAGTCATCATCTTCTTTTTGATTGACTACGTTTAATTTCACCGTTCCGAACTTCTGGTCGGGCGATAGAGACATCAACTAAGACATCACATTCTTTTAACCTTTTTTTCACCTTCGCGTTACGGGTTCGAGCCTGCCTGCCTACTACCACTTTTTTTATTTTAAAACATCTTTCCTTACTGTTGTTTTGATCCACCTTTCCGCTACTACCACTTTTTTTTTTTTACACCCTTCCCCTCAGGATTCTTTACTATACCATACCACCTCCACACACCCGGGCACCCATGCTACTGTTGTTTTGACCCTTCCCCAGGGGGTCCTTAATACACCACCTAAACAACCAGGCAATGCTGGGCATCCCCACTAGTAAAATTTAATGGAAGAATCATGCATATTTAAAATGAAAACAATTGTATGTTATATATATATATATATATATATATATATATAAGTGACCTCTGTTTGAGTAAGGAGCAGTCTCTACCAAACAACTATTAAATTTTTGGTCTACAGATTTGAAACTTGATATATAGGGGATTTAGATTCAAGGAAAAAATTTGATTTGGTTTTTAACAGGTAAAAATAGCAGCTATAGGGGCAAAATTTAAACAAATTGGAACTTGGCAGGCATAAGTGGACTAAACATGTTATTTCTGCGCAAACACAAATGTACATTTATGAATTAATGTCAATTTTTAGAGTTTTCATATCGATCTGTTGGCAGCTCATATAGTAATGAATAAGGCTGGAGCAGAAGATGTTTTGGTTTCGATTCTAGCTGATGACACCCAAGTCATATTTTTTTTAAAACTTTTGAAAGCACTACAATATATTGGGTACAATATAATAATCAATAGATAATTGGCTCTATAATATTAAATATGAAATCTGCATAAATTAAAATATTATAATGAAGCATATTCTACAACCAGGCAACACCGGGCAGCCGGCTAGTATATACAATTGAGGAATATTTTATTTGTAAACAGAGAGAATATCCTTGGAGTTTAGACATGATTAGTCCCTAAGGTATTCCTCTATTGCATATATAACATAAAGTTGTTTTTATTTTAAATTTTTAGTTCTGCCATTCAGCTAATTCATTATTTTTCAGGTTCTACTTTAAACCATCACTATCAAATAAATAAGTCTTCCCTTCCTAATTGCTATGAGATATATATATATATATATATATATATATATATATATATATATATATATATATATATATCCTATTTGCAATATTCCGAATTTTATTATGTTTAAGTAATTGAGAATTCGGTAATCGTTCATATACCAATAAATTTTAATAATTTAGTATAAATGACTTAATTTGTAAGCTTCAAAATTACCAGTTTTTGTAATCGAGCATTCCTATATTGTTTTTACAAAATCAACACAAAGATTGGATTGATAGCATTATTCGTTACAATTGTTTCACGACCATTTCGAACAACTTCAAACCCTATATCGTTTGAAAATATTCACAAGAACGACCTCTCTTCAGACGTTGAGAAAAACACTTTTTTAATGAACAATATGGAATCTATTTTCCTTTTAAGGAAAACTGTGATAAAAAAATCACCTACATTTCTTTCTTCAGAGATTTTTTCCGTTTGTTATGGAATTTTTATATCTACATATTTTCATTATATATATATATATATATATATATATATATATAGGCTAATAAGTTTTTTCTTTTTTTTTTACATAGGAGATACCTCTTATCAAGGTCCAGAGGCCACTCGAGGATAGCGATTAAAAAGTATACAGTAGTCAATGAGACAATATCATAAGAATCATTAGTAGTGTAAATTTGGTAAATTGGATTACTTAAGGGGAACGGCTCATCAAGAACTTGTTTACATTGGACTTGAAGATGACCATATTGTAATCAGATGGAAAGCAGGCAAACAGAAGACAGTTCCACAGGCGTGCAGTTCTAAGAAAGAAGCTTTATTCATGGGATCTCTGTTTAGGTTTAGGCACGGATAAAGAGAGGGTAAATTATTGATAGTGTTTTCAGCTAGGCAAGTGTTTTGTGTGAAAGTTTGGCCGGGGGGGGGGCATATATTGGAGCTCAGACGAGCATTTACCATGAAAATAACGATAAAGCAGAGACAGGCTTGCAATATCTCTTCTGTGAGAAAAAGGTTTCATGGAAGAGAAAAGGGCATTCCTTTACTAGGCTACAAAGTGTATTTTGAATTCTGTCAAGGCAGGATAAGTTTTTCTAGCAGCTCTTGCCCAGATGTGACGGCAATACTCCGTCCTTGGACGAACCTGGCTCTTATATAGGTAGAGAATTGCATCAGCAGTGAGATATCTTCTGGATCGATAGAAGAATCCCACCATTTTCCCAGCGACCTTGGTAACAGATTTGATGTACATGTTCCATTTAAGATCAGGAGTAAAGATCAAGCCCAGAAGCTTGTCAAAACATGGAACCTCCCCAAGACAAGAGCCATTCATTTCAATTGATGCCAGATGGGGATCAGAGCGTTGATGATGTAAGTATGAAGTTTGGTTTTAGATGCATTAAAAGTAACTGGCCACTTCTTTCCCCACTGTACCATGTGCTCAAGATCAGAGGAGAGAACATCAGTGAGAACTTGGTCGTTGACAGCCTTTGATGTGTTGCCGTAGATGGTCGTGTCATCAGCATAGATGTCAACGAATGATTTAAGTATGTGTTTTGGGAGCTCATTGATGTAGATCAGTAAGAGAGTTGGGTCCAAGAAGGGCTCCTGAGGGACTCTGGCATTACTACTGTGAGCTTCTGATTTCTGCCCATCAACCACTACTCTTATGAACCTATCAGAGAGAAATGATTTAATAACTGAGAAGACATTTCCAGCTATACCGTAGCTGGAGATCTTAAGTAGACCTTTATGTCATACCTTATCAAAGGTCTTCGATATGTCAAGAGCAATTGCCTTAGGAAGGAAGCCTCTGTCGAAAGATTCACTAATCCTATGAGAAACCATATTGCATGTCATTCAGAAGGTTATTTTTGCTGAGGTGGTTGACTACTTCTCTATTTAACACAGATTCCAGTAACTTACTCATGACACACAGGAGACTTATTGGTCTGTACTGAGAGGGAGATGACTGATCACCTGAATTTTTAAATACAGGACATACTGATGAGGTTTTCCAGAGTGTTGGAAAGCAATTCTCCTTAAGACAACACTTAAACAGCTTTGTATGGGAGCTAGTTCTAGTTGAAGCTTTTTCAGCACTATAATTGGAATGTCATCAGGGCCAGTTGTTTTACTGGAATCAAGATTTTTGAGTAGCTTGGCAACATCACACACAGATATTTGTATGTCACATCGCGTGTTTTCTGATAGAGGAGGAAATACGGGGGGGGGGGGCTTGGTCGCATAGGGTAGAATTAACTACAAAGTTCTTGGCAAAGTTTTTGGCTTTGTCTGATGCTGACGAGATTACCTCAAGTCCATTGATTATAGTTGGGATAGAGCACACACTTCTGTTTAAGACCTTGTTTGCTATTTGCCAAAACTGGTGGGAACCAAGCCTCTGCCCAGCTACTTTAGACTAAACATACTGAGCATACAACTCTCTCGTATTCTTTATAACTCTTTTACAGTGGCTGCTAGCAGTCCTGAAAGTGGCTTTAGTCTCAGTACATTTATTACGTTGAAAGCAATGGAAATAGTGATTTCTGTGTGCAATGGCAGCAGCACATTCCAGAGAGAACCACGGCTGGCTGTTAGGTTTATATGTAATTTAACTGCTTGGGACAGTGATTACATATGATACAGAGATAGCTCAATATTGCAATACTTGAGTTATAATATTTTTCTTCCACAATACCACATTAATAGGGCTACTTACACAAGTATTTACTCATTTTTAAAAAGTTTTTCTTTGTGACCAATAAAAGAAAAGCTTTCCAAAAATGAGTAAATAGTTGTGTATCTATCCTATTAACATGGTATTTTGAAAGAAAAGAAAATATATATATATATATATATATATATGTGAAGATCATTCCAAAAGTAAAACCTCCACTTTTGTTTAACTCAATAAGTTGAAGAACTATGAAGACGAGAGTGGTACCACTTAAAACAAGCAATCTTTTGTGTTTCAAAATTAATTATTTTACATTTTTCTAAATTAAGAACGCACCCATAGAAAAAAAAAATGGTTAACTGCCCTACAATGCTAGAATGGCTCAAAATGGGAAATAATTTTTCATTAAATTCTAAAATAATTTTAGTTTATTTTTTATTAAAGTTTTTCAGGGTGTTTCCACGTAATTGCGTACAATAGTAGAATCACATTTTGGAGAGGTGGTCAGATGGAGGGAGGGTTAACGGAAGGTATTAATCTTATATATAAAAGGTAAAAACTTCCGACAGACAAGCAGAACATGACAAAATCGGCATCGTTTTAAAGCTTGGTCTCTTGGATGACAAATATCGAAAAATTGACAAAAAACATTAATTCCTTCATCCCCAACTGGACACTTTTCTATAAGGAGGGGTCAGTTTTTAGTTGACATTTTCGCAAGTCATCGTCTCCTTTCAATCGACTACCTTTAATTCCAATGTTCGCGACTTCTGGTTTTGCAGTGGACGTGTCAGCTAAGACGTTAGCTTTTCCTCCTTCGCGTTATGGGTTCAAGCTTACCTGCATACTACCACTTTTTTTAACACCTCTCCCTACCTGGGCTGCCTACCGGGGTTCCTTACTACACCATCTCTCCACACTCAAACAACACCAGGTACCCCCGCTCGTCTATAATAATACCAAAGAAATATTGCAATATATTCAATTTTAAACAGTCCTAGATTTAGATTTCAGCTTCTTCTACATATAATCCATTACAATTCAACTTGGAGTTCTCTAACTTCTTTTCTTTTAATGGATACATAGTATTTTTAAGGAATTGCAGTATATTTATGTGCATTTACCACAGATTATTTGGAAAACATTAATTTCTGGAGATTTTCAATAGCATATTCTTATTCCTTGTACAAAAATACAATTATATGGCACACTTCATAGCTTAATTTTCTGTTTTAACAAAGATATAACATTTTTACTGAGAAAATATGAGATGAATATGGTCTTAAAGAGGGAAAAATATCCACGCATGTGAGGCACAAAAATAGTCAAACTTTCCTTAATTTCAATCAGATTTTAAAATTTTAACAGATTTTTTCTTAGTTCATCAAGCTATTTCTATGTATGCCATTATTGAAATATTTTAAGCCATTTCAATGCTTTTAATATGTACTACTACATTAATTTATTAGAGTCTAATCACACAATAAAGCTTGGATGTGTGGTAGTCTAGCCACACTGAAGAGCTGTTATACATTGGGCCATTTATCGCACAGACCTTAACAGAAAAACCACCAAATTCATATAAAATTTACACGCACTTCTGCTTTCTAATATCTCAAATGGTTAGCATATCTATAAGGTCAATGTAGAAATAGAAAATGACAGATCATTATTCAATTATTCCTTTTTATTGTTTTCTAATTTATTGACTACATCAGCCAGTTCTTGAAGACAGAAAATTAATTAGAAAGTTGGTAAGAATCAAAACCAAAATGAGCAGTAGCATTTGATGTTCCACTGTGACAGTCTAATGAAAATGGTATTTGACGTTTAAGTGTGACATACTAGTAGCAATAGTTTTAGATGTTTAAGTGTAACAGACAAAAGAAAATGTTATTTGACGTTTAAGTGTGACAGTCTAATGAAAATGGTAGTTGATGTTCAAGTGTGACAGTCTAATGAAAATGGTATTTGACGTTCAAGTGTGACAGACCAATGAAAATGTTATTTGATGTTCAAGTATGACAGACTAGTAGCAATATTTTTAGATGTTTGAGTGTGACAGACCAAAGAAAGTGTTATTTAATGTTTGTGTGACACCAATAAAAAGGTTTTATGTTGTGACAGACCAATAAAAATGTTATTTAACATTAAACGGTGACAGACAAGTAAAAATGTTATTTGATGTTTAAGTATGACGGACCAATTAATATTTTTCTGTTTAAGTGTCCACATCATTTAATGTTTAAGTTTGACAGATAAGTGAAAATAATATTTGATGTTTATGTGTAACAGTCCAGTGAAAATGTTATTTGATGTTAAAGTGTGACAGACCAATGAAAATTGGATAGTGTGACAGACCAGTGAAAATGTTATTTGGTGTTTATAAAGGACAGATTAATAAAAATGTCATTTAACATTTACATGTGACAGACGAATGAAATTTTTTTTTTTAACATTTAAGTGTTGCAGGCCAATAAAAATGTTATTTGATGTTTATATGTGACAGACCAATAAAAATATCATTTGATATTTACATAGGACAGTTTAAGAATGAGACAAAACAGAAATTTACATAGGACAGTTTAAGAATGAGACAAAACAGAAATTTCAAGACAGACCGACCAAACATCTTCTAGAGATTATGGGCCACAATTTGCTGCATATAATAATCATGATAATTTTTATACTAAAACGTTTTATGAATTTTTATCAAAATCCAAGTTCTGTCACAAAAGAAAAATGTTTCCTTCAAATTTGTCAACGCCAGCAAAGTTTTCCCATGGAATTTGAGCTTTAATATAATGCTGATTTATTAATATAATAATCTGCATGTCAAAATGCCAGGAAAGAAATATTACATTCATCGGCCAAAACAAAGGAGGACATTTAACAGGTCCCATTTCACTGCACTAACATTAGAATATATTTTAACGAAGCAAAAACCAAATAAATTGTAGAATGAAAAACAAAAATATTAATGATTTGCTTTTAGATGATTAATTCGAATGTGACGTATTACCTGGGAGAATAAACATTTACAGTTCAGGTAAAAATCATTTAATAAATGCGTGAAGCAACTAAGGTATGATTTATATAGTTTGATACCAGAGATTGGTTGGTTTTAATTATGTGATGTAAGATTTGAAGTTAGATTTCAGTTGTAGTTTGGGACTCGTTTGTAGAAAAGGATTGCTATGGGAAAATCTGAAAAATAAAAGGCATTTTGTCACTTTAGTTGATCGAATCAACTAAGAGACTGGATCCACATATAAGTCAACCAAGTATTTTTTTTAAATTTAATGTTGTGTTTTTCTT
>NC_136488.1:15362959-15402959 GCF_053919585.1 Euprymna scolopes | reverse complement strand
GGAGTGGCTAGCGATAATAGAAAAGAAGAGGGTGATATACGGACTAGAGGATTACGAGATGGTCCTGCTGGCTTTGGACAATGCTGCGGGACCGGTCTCAAAATTCATTGGGACAATATACGCCGACAATCAAACCGTCACTTGGTCCGAGTTGCGCGGGGCACTGGTGAAACAATATGCCAGTGAGCGAACGGCAATTCAGGCGGTGCGAAAGTTAACAAGACTGAAAATGTCGGACAAGGACGGCATCGACGAACTGGCAGAACGAATAGAGAGGCTGGCGGTATTGGCGTTCCCGGATGAGAGGGCGAGAGGCAGTGATGCCATACAGACGATACTGATTGATGCGTTTGTGGATGGTCTGAGTAAGGAATTAGCGTGGGCAAAGTGTAAGGCTTGGAGAGAGAATAGAGAGGGGCGAAAACACTAGGAAACCCCAGAAGAAAGGGAAGCCAGGGTGGAAAGAAGGGGAAGAAGACTGGGAGGCGGAGGCCGATCCAAACAGAAAAGAATGGCACCTCGCGCATGGGTTTTACAAACCCACTCCCGGCAGATACGGACTGATTTGTTGGACCTGCCAGAGTGAGGGGCATCGGGCGGCGGAGTGTCCCACGAGATGGGGGAGACCACCTGATCCGGTTGGACCGAACTGTGAGACAAATGTGGGCAGTTTGGACACGAGAACAGGGGGTGCAGAGTAGCTGGGAGACAGGAGGTTGGGGGTCACTACACCCAATCATCGCGTACCACCCAGATATGAAGGAAGGAACCAGGGAAACGTCAGAGGGCCGCCCCGCCGAAGGTAACTGGCAGGGTGGCCCCAGTACAGTCGAAATCAGTAGCGTGTTGGACGTGTGGGGAGAAGAACCACTTCTCCGCCAATTGCCGGTGGCGTCGATGTTGGCAATGTGGAGAGGAGGGCCACCTAAGGAAGGGGTGCCCCCTGGGAGGCGGCGCCGGGGCGGCGTGCGCCCACCCAGGGAGACAACTGTTAGGGACCGTCGGGAGCACCACGGCGATCCGAGGACGGATGGGTCACAAGGGGTTTGTTGCTGCCCGCCCCCATGTCCTCGGTAGCGGGATACAGAATAAGGACCCCACAAATAGAGAGAGGGAGAGCCCAGGTGTTCTCCCTGCTCACTGAAAAAAAGGAACTCACATGCGGAGCGATTGTGGGAGGAGGCTCGAAGGAGCGAAAATATAGCTAACCGTCCTTAGGGTTAGTGCACGTCGTTTTTCACCGTGCGCGCGCGACCCCTGCGAGGGAGAAAGGGTTATAATTATATATATATATATATATATATAATGGCATTACTGTGTTAAAGTTTTAAGTAATTTGCAATTGTATTGATTGAACATTCAACCTCGAGAAGAGTATAATTTACAACTGAATTTCACCAAGTACTTTATCCACTATGCCATAGGTTGAAAGATACACTCTTCCGGAGGTTGGAGATTCAATCTTCATTGTAGGCAACACTAAAATACAATTACGATTACTTAGAACTTGTACCCAGTCATGGTCGACAGAATGAAAGCATACTACACCTTGCAGTAACCATATAACTTACTGCAAGTCTAGGAGTAATTTTTTTTTTTTTTTTTTTTTTTCAGTCGGTCGAGTTTTCTAAGCAAGACCTAAATAGCAATGTATTTGCCAAATAACTATTTGTTTCTGACTAGCCGATCATTTACTTAGGTCTCAAGTTTGTCCTTTGAATAAGAAAAGAAATTCCATTCATTTTTTTTTTTTAATTTATTCTTTTTCAACCAAAACAAGCATATTACCACTTAGAGACGATCCCAAATATGTTCCAACAGGGGACTGTGGGGAGTTGAGCAGTGAGATGTCTGTTCACATTACATCTAAACTTCTGCAGGTTAGTACAGCCAACGAAACAGGAAATGTAAGAAAATTTCAAAGTCTAGCAATTCAAGGGAAGAAACTATTAGGATAGAAAAAAGAAAGGTATCGAAACGGATGTGTAACAAAATGGTGGAAAGTCAATTAAAGCATTTAAGAGTCAATTTAACACGAAGATATTCTCATAGAACATAGCTTCACAGACGGCATGCAAAATATATATTCCCACACACACACACACACACAAAAAGGCAATACCTGGGAAGATGGCCTCCAGTTACTTTTCAATGTTGTGATAAATTTGAAATAATGCGAAGCCAATGTATTCCTTTGTATGCTAATAGTAACTCCCAGGGCGTGTATAGCAATATAAACCAGTTTTAGCCCGGCATCCCTAAAATAATTTTAATATGTTCTTGCACTCCTCACAGTATATGTAATGATTTATTTAAGAATAAAGTTGAAAGAGACTGACGAAAATTTGTATTATCAATTTTTAATAATGTACTGTGTGGACAAAAATGAAACGTATGGCAATGAAAAAATGCAACAAACTGCATCTAAATAACACTGTATTTTACGAAAAAAATAATTCATTTTTTATCTATGCATAATTTTTTTTAAAGCTTAAAATTCAATTTCAAATCCACTTTAAATTTAATGACGCTTCTGTTCCTGTTTATTGCATAAGAGTTTTCAAAACGTGGCACTTTGTTACTGATAGCAATTCGCGTGTCTGCTTCTGCACTCAAGCGATTTGATCTTGCTTGACAAAATCCAGACTCGCATAATTCATCGCAAATGGGATGAGTATACTTAGTACTTTTTCACAAAGTCTTGGAAACATGTCCATTGCCAAGCATCAATATTGTTTCAGAGTTTCGCTTTCAAACTGCATTTAAAGAACACAATTTGTGTGCAATTTAATAAGATCATCTTTCAACTTTTCATCATCTGGCATATAATCCAAATTAAAAGGAGTATGGATTCATTATCCATTCTTCAAAAGTTTCCAGTTCTCCTCCAAAATATCCATCAAATGTCTTGGGAAGTATTTTCAAATGATTGACGATTCTTCACACACACTTGTAATTAGGGACTAATCTTCATCAGTCACTTCTTCGAGTGATAGAAAATTCGAAAGATTACCTTCTTTAACTTGACACCAGAGCTGTAGCTTTTCTTTGAAAGCATCTAACTTTTCACAACATTTTAATATGTTTATATTTTTCCCTTGTATAGAAACACTCAGGCTAAACATGTCACTTAAATAAGCTAGCATTTGGTTGAATTCTTTTGGTTCCATTTCTTTAGGAAGATCATAGTCATGTTTCTTAAGCAGAGTTTTCACTCCTTGCAATTCAAAAGACTGGTTTTTACATGATACCCACTTCTGTGTGGAAAAGCAAAATTGAATGCTCACTTCCAAAATCTTGACAAAGCGACTTAAAAAGGTGGTAGTTCAGAGCACGACCCCTTATCCAGTTGATGGTTTTCACAGAAGTATCAAGGACATTTTTCAACTTTGGCGGCAATGTTTTTGGTGCTAAAGCGTGTCGATGAAGAAAACAGTGGGTACCTTGCAAGTGCAGAATCTCTTGTTTTTTTAACAAAGCAAAAAATCCTGAATAATTTCCTAACATAGTAGAGGCATCGTCTGTACACACAAAATCAATAATTTTGATATCTAGGTCATGTTTCACAAAGAAATTCTTTATACATTGGAAGATATCTTTTCCTTTGGTGGTTCTCTTCAGATCTTCGCAGAATAAGAAATCTTCCATTATAGCATCATCATGCACCTATCTCATATAATTAAAAAAAAACACATATTATTTCTTCTGCCCTTTACATCAATTTCTTGGTTAAGTTTGACACTGTTGTTCAAACTTCCAAACTTCTGTATACGTAACGTACCTTCTCTTAATTGCAAAAGCACTTCTGCTGATTGAACTTACTTCTTCAAAATGAACTTGCTCTCTGAAAAATTAACCTTCTTTTATCGCCAACCAGGAGGATCTCATCTGCATATCAGGTGGTAACATTACAGGCATATAAAGAGATAAGACATCCATTTTTGTTTCTTTCTTCTTCTTTCATTTCGTTCCATGACCGACCAGTTGAATTATGCACACGTGCTAGTTAGGTAAGTCACGAGTTTCCCTACATCTCACTAATGCGATGAGCTGACTGCAGTTTTAAACATCAGTTGTTTCATCCAACTGGAGAGAGATTTTCAAAGGACTAGCTTTAATAGCTGTGATAACTTGGTCCAAAATGTCCGAACTTAAATCACTAATTTGACTCTGAATAGCATTATTTGATAACAGCAGTAATTCAAGCTTGTTTGAGTTTTTTTTCCCCCCAGAACAATTTTTAGCCATTTTTAATGCACATGGCTTCATCTCTTCAACAATTTGTAGGGGGCTTCTTGGATTTGGCTACTTATATGCTACATGGTATGAAGCCATCAACAGTGGTTTGTCAACAAATACAAAACCAAATTTTGGAAGGGTTTCTCATGATACAGAGCAGATTCTTTTTGCTTTCAATGGTTCAACATCATCACCTGCAACATCTGCTCCACCATGTCGGTTGTTGAAGTGTTCTATCAACTTAAATGGCTTCAAATTTGTATTTGAAAAGACAACATTACAAAATATACATCAGAGTTTTGCAGACCTTCTGTTGTTTCAGTGCAACTAAAACCAAACTATACAAAATTATCATTCCATCTCCTTTTCGTTGACATGATTAAGGATTAATTGCTAATTTCAAAATTAAAAGTAGACATGGATTAAGAGTGATATTTGGTTAAGAGTGGTATTTGAGAGTTGTTCAAAATCTGAGCAAAAGATTTTCTCAACAGTGCAAAAAGTTTATGAAAAAAAAAAAAATGAATGTTTAAATAAATTAGCAATCGAAATATTAAACCCAACTCAGAAATGTGTATATTTTATATTTCTATTTATAAGAAAAATTAAAATCAACAAATCAAAATTTAAAAGTCAAATAAATTGAAGACCCATTCACTTTTTTCTGTTTCTTTATTTCAAATAATTGATGAATTCACAAAAATGTTTTGGCTAAGAAAATTAGCCAAAACATTTTTGTGAATTCATCAATTATTTGTTTAGTTGTTATTTCAACAGAGTTACTGTCCTGCGATTTCTTCCATTTTATTTCACTTTATGTTATTCCCTGTAGTTTGATGAGGGGGGG
Organism: Euprymna scolopes; assembly: GCF_053919585.1. NCBI lineage: Eukaryota > Metazoa > Mollusca > Cephalopoda > Sepiida > Sepiolidae > Euprymna > Euprymna scolopes. Next base: position 15,397,873 of record NC_136488.1, on the reverse strand, counting down.
GGGTCCTTTCTAGACAAAATCTTCCCAGCAACTGAATAATTATTTTGAAATTTGTTCTTGGTGTGAAAATTTAACACGCACATCCCATCACATCACACGGTTTAGCTAATGAGATGCACTCTTCTTGCTGACTTCGTCATTTCTTTTTATATCTGAACCTTTGGGTTAATTCCGAGAGCCCCAAATGTAATTCTTATTATTGTATGGGTTCGTCACAATGATCATTGCACTAGCACAGAATGCACTGAAAATTGACAGCAAATCAATTGAATATGACAGTATATCTCACACCCCTTGAGGGTAAGAGCACTCCTGGTTGGAAAACCCTGCTCAAGTTTATATATCGGCATTCTCTCACTGGTGAGAGCAATACAGATGACAGACAAGAAACCTATTTCTTCCGCTTGGAAGGAGGGGGGATAGGGGATAATAATGCTTGGTAGAATGGCCTCCTGTATCTTTTGATTGTTGTGTTATAAATTTGAAATAAAACAAAAGTGCTGTGTGGCCAAAAAAAAAAAATAAATAAATAAAAAATAAAATAAATAAAAAAATGTGTGAGTATAACGGTCATAGCAAAATTGTGAAAACTCAATTAATTGTCTAAGAAACAAAGAAATTAAATTTCACCACAAAATATCCTTGTCAGATTTGTCACTTTCCCACAGATTAAAACAACTCAGATGACAGTTTGTAAACTCCTTCCTCCTGATAATGCCTGGGAGGAATATCTATATGCATGATATAAAAATTTTCAAATACAATATCTATAGGATGTAATCCTCTCCATCCAAAAGGTGGTAATGCCTGCAAGGAAGAGGTCCATGTGTAATGTAAGAATGTTCAAATACAGTATTTATTTAAAGAAAGAATTTATTGAATTTGCAAGAAATTCCAGCAGTAAATAGTTATTTGCATAGATAAAAAAAAATTAAAAAATCAGCAACATTTTTAAATAACATTTAAAAACAGCTGTGAATGGAGACTGACCAAAACTTATGAGGGTTTTTCCAGAAATCTTTGGACATTCCTGATTAATATCTATAAACAAAGTCCCAAATGCTATTCTTTTAATGAGAAAAACATTTTATGGTCAACTGAGGTCAATTCTGGATGTGTTGAGGAGGGGGCATGTGATACCGAATTAAATATCACATAAAATAACATTGTACAATTGACATGTCTAAATATGAATCCTGACCTTGTTTAGTTTATAAGGAGATTTACACAACTTCAGAAGGAGAAGGAAGCAGTACTCTTGTGAATAACAAATTGTTATAACTCCTAACTCATAAAAAAAAAAAAAAATGTTAGTATAACGCTCATAGTAAAATTGTGAAAACTCAATTTATTGTCTACTAGCATTTCAGCCCGGCGTTGCCCGGGTATTTGGAGATGTATGTTGAGCAAAAAAAAAAAAGGGTCAATTTTTTTTAACTTTGACCCCTATTATGACCCCTTAACATTTATTGTTTTGGACTCAAATCAAGTTAAGTTAGGCCCATGTCTAAAAAACCTATATCTAAAATTTCAAGTGTTTATACCACAAAATTGTCAGAGGAGTTTGGTAGAGTTCTCAAAGGTCAAATCGTTGAACTTTGACCCCTTAACAGTCAAATTTCTGGCCAAAAACCGATTACATACTGATTATACCCTGTCTAAAAAATTTCGAGTCTGTAGACTGAAAATTGACAAAGTTATTGTGTAGGGAAATGTACACAGACAGACAGGCAGACACACACTAGGGGTGTGATGTAAGCCAGGGAAAAAGTTGGTTCACCTTACCAGGATGAACACCATTACAAATACAAGTAGAGAAAGGTGGAATGTGTGAAATCACAAACTTTTAGTCATATTATAAAAATATTAGCATATGTAAATCTTAAAATGAGAGGTACTAAGTGAAAATGGATGCCGTATCTAAAATTATTTGAACTTGTTTGAACACCTATTTTTATGCTTGCATAAATTTCTTGTGTAAACCAGTTAATCCTTTTTATAGACTTTGTTATTTAGAGGCATTTTCTTAACTCAGACAAACAGTTTTTTTTTTTTATGTGTTCATATTTTTGAATCGATGAAATAAATGGTACGGAATTTTTATGATGAGATTCAATAATTTGCATCATTTAGATTATTTGAACTATTGTTTTCATTTTAGTTGTTGTATAACGTTTCAACTAATACAACTTCTAACCTTCTTTGGGTGCATAATTTGAGAACACGGACGTAATTCGAACTGAACACTTAATCAAACTTAAATCCACAGAAGTAGATATTTTTAATCTGTCGTCAATCATAAACAAATAAAAAGTATTAATTTACGTTATCTTTAGTTATTATCACCATTTATTAGTAAGAACTTAGAACTGATTGTTAAATAATTAACTATCATGAGACCATGTAGAAAATTCTTGGAGTCTTAAACTTAATCATAACTAGATGTGTTTTTTTTGTTTGTTTTTACTATTTTTTACTTCAAAACAAGGTGTACTGCCACTTGAACATAAGATGCTAAAACAGCCGATCCTGACTTGACAGAGTACAAAATAGACTTCGTGGTTTAGTGGGGGATGCCCTTTTCTCTACCCTGCAACCTCTCTCCCACAGAAGAGACGTTGCGAGTCTATCCTTGTTTTATCGTTATTTTCATGGCAGGTGCTCGTCTGAACTCCAATCTCCAGTCCCCCCTCGCCAATCTTTCACGAAAAACACTCGTCTAGCTGAATCCATTGTGAAAAATTTCCCCCACTCTTTATCTGTGCCTAAATCAAAACGTGGATTCCATGAACAAAGTTTCTTTCTTAGAACTGCACGCCTGTGGAACTCTGTTCCGTCTGCCTGCTTCCCACCTAACTACAACTTGGATGTCTTCAAGTCCAACGTTAACAAATTCCTAATGAACCGCCCCCTTAAGTAAACACTTCATCAAATCTCCACACTAACGTACTGTACTTGCAATAACCCTTATCCCTGAGTGGCTTCCGAGCCTTGATAAGTGGTGACCACTGTAAAAAAAAAAAAAAAAAAAAAGATCATATCTCCAGTGGATTATGTAGGGAGTTTATCCACAAGATATTTGTTCGCAATACATTTAAACTTCTGCATATTAATAAAGTCAGGGAAGCAAGAAACAAGGAAAGAATTCCAAAGTCTAGCAGTCTACTTAAAGAAACGATTAGAGTAGAATATTAGTTCACTTAGTACTTCCCACAACGTAGGATAAACACGTTGGCCGGGCGCCATATTGAATATCAACTGGAGACAGGGGACAGAACTAAATATATAGAAGAACGCCACTAAGTTCCATAACTCCAACTTTAACATTGCTGGTGTCTTCTGGTGTCAGGTGTTAAAGTTCCAAGAAAAAGAAAAAAAAAACAAAGAACACGGCTTATTAACACATCAAGTCTCTTAGAATTAAGTGACAATGACCTTTTAAGTAGACCTATTATAGACTTAAATCGACCAGCAAGAAAATTGAAATATGAAAACAGTAAAAAAAAAAAAAAAAAAAAAAAAAAGATTGTGATTCTATATTAATAAGTAATAACATTTAATGCTATTAAAACTATGTTTCTTTCTTTAATCAATTGGAATTCATTATTGCGATGAGTTTTATTTATTCATTTGTTGCGGACTATTATCCTCATCTTTTTAATTGTTGTTTCACAACGTTTCGGCAACTATTCCTCTGCCCTTCGTCAGGTGGTAACCATGACGAGATAGGAACTCCGAATCTCCTAACTGCATTCTCAGCAATTACTGCCTTCCATAGTTGTTTTTCGTCTCACTACGTTTTGGCCAAGTAAGCATTTGACCAGCTTTGGGTAGGATTGAAACCGCTATCTTCAGACAATGCTCACCTGGAATCATAGAGATTCAATGTTTCTATCCACTGCGTCATGGGCCCATGTGAGAAAACATCAAATCAAGTGAGGAATGAAATTTTTCTTTTCTTTTTTTTTCTGGGTTTTCAATCATAAACCAGTCTACGAGGTAAAGATGCTTCCGAAAATGTTAAAAAAAATTGCTTTCTGATAGTAACCTTTATCCCTACCACCAATAAAGTTATGCACACACACACACACACACAGAGAAATGAACATGTAAAATAACAAACCTTGGCTGGAAGTGGGTAAACTTTCTTCCGAAATTGTTTGCATTTGAGGAATACTGAGCGACGAAAAAGTCATTGGCTGCCTTAGTGCAATAGTGTGTTTCATGTGTGCAAAGTGGCTGAAATAATTGTCCTTTCGCCACATTCTTTGGTGTGCATTGCCAAATCGCGAGGTGTAAATTGGACGACTATACATGGTGATTGCTTTGTTGATAGGATGCACAAATATAGAATTATTATATAATATATTTACACATTTTCCTTCAGGCTTTTACCAAGGGGCTTTATTTGGAAATCTTTTTAAATGGAAACATAAAACAATTTGGCCACATAATTTTTGAATTTCAGAAATAGATAAAATGCTAATGGATAAATGCTAATAGTATAGTACACGCACACATTAACACAATGAGACCTAATATTACTATATGCTAGTTTATCTTGATGAAAAAAAAATGTCAGTTTGTTATTTTACAGACTAGAAAAAAAAATGGAAAACATACTATTATCATGATATTATTTGTTTTATTAGCATTTATGTAATTACATTATTAATTTTTAACTATTCTGCACTTTCAACTAACAATGTTCAAGGTAAAATTTAACACACTGCTGTCAACTTCTATTTAGATTATGAGCTATTTCGGCAAGAAAGTAAAGTTTTTAATTACGATCAGAGTCGGATTTTTTGGGAATTCGAGTCAAGGTCACGCTGACAATGCGAATGTTGTGGGAGTTAATTTTTTATTTAGATTACAATTTAGTGATGTTTACTCCAATTCTCTAGCATTTTTTTAAGTTGTGGCTTTAAAATTTTTTAAAAATTTGGTTTTAAAAAAATCTTGTTTTTTTTTTTGTTTTTAAGAATTTCAAAACTTTTATCTAAAGTCACAATTTTCTCTGCATTTTCCTTTTGGATTTAACTTCCGTGTATGCAGAGTATGTTTGGTTGCATGAATTCCTTCTTTTTTTTCTTTTGTTCTGCCTTAACATATCATGACATACTGACAAGAAAATAATCCTTCGGAATGAGATATCCTCGGCTATAAACAATCACAATCCATTTTTTTAAACATGAATAATCCAATCGGATTAGATGAAGCATGCGGATCCAATCGAGATAAACAAGATTTTAAAATCAAAGGTTCGAAAAACAGATGGAACTCAACATGGTAAACATGAAACCTATCTCCGATTCAGAAGGTTTTGAAGAAAGCAACTGCGATGCCACCCAAGTTCATGAAGAATAAGAATAAAAATATTTTTCGCATAACCTGAAGCAAATTGTTCACAAATTACTTATGCCAAATATTATACGATGAAAGAAAAAACGTGAGAAAAAAAAATGAAGAGCAAATATATCTTCATTCACGTGTTTTCCTTTATTAATATATATATATATATATATATATATATATATATATATATATATATATATATATATATATAGCCAAGTTACCTCATTTGCAATTCAAATAGTCTTGGCTATCAGGCTTGTTCAGGTTAGATTCCCAGATTTACGGGAACATTTGATTTTTTTTTCATACATGATTAAATTTACTCAGGCTAAATATATACTTGCTGAGAAAATATAATAATTAGACACACGATACACACACACACACATACAAACACGTGTGTGTGTGTTTATATCTGTATGTATAATATATATAAATACATAATTACTAGCAAATGTGCCCGACATTGCCTAGTATTAAATGTAATTTTAAATTTCTTTAAAAATAATAAAGTATAAAAAATGGAGAGAAACTGAGACATGTGCATGCAAGTATTGTTTTTTCTAAACAGTTTACTTCTTGTAAGTAAAAAAGTACTTGAACTGAGATCAAAACTAAAACCAAAAGACAATGAATCAAGTATGATAACTATTAGACTAGTCTGACACAATCTTAAAAATGTGTTTTCAAACTACTTACTCTTAACATAAGTAATCTGTAATGTGAACTATTCATGCATGCGCATTCGTGAAACAGTTATTAAACAGATAAAAATCCGATGATTTCCACATACCAATTTTCCAAGTTTGACCCCAGATGAAAATGAAATAAAAAGTTTTCCATATGTCTAACTCCCCTAGATACCAAATTTCAAGTCTGCAGATCAAATGTTTGAGTATATAGGTTAAGAAGTGTCCTCACACACACAAACACACACATTTTCACTTTTATACATAGATTACTTGGTTGTTAGTTCTATCTCTCCTACTAATGAGTCCTTATGTCTGTAGAGCTGTGCCCACCGTGAAGCAACGACATGACCTACTGACGTCACAATATAAGGTATACTAGCCACGGTATATGTGTGTGTATGTGTGTAATTATTACTTAATTATCTGTCAATACAGTTCTGCCTCTCCAACTGATAAGTTCTTATATATCTGTACAGCCCAATCCATGATATACAAGTCAAATTTCCCCCAATTTTAATGACCGGTATAGCTTCATAAATACAAGCGTCATATAAACACCTGCTTTGTACAGGCTTTAGTCGTTTATTGGTATCTGATTCCAGAAAAAAAATGCTGTTTCATTAAAATTTGCCAATTATTATATTTTATCAGCTAAGGTGTTTCCTCCTTTGTTGGTAATTTCAATTCAGGGAATAAGAGTGAGAACTTCCTCCTGCAAGTGTTAATCCTGCAACCCAATTCATTAGTCGCTTCGACACTAAAAATAGTAGTACTTCAAACAATTCTTGGTATCCCTATAAGTAGATGTAATGGTTACATATAACTATTAACACTTACAAAACTGAAAACAAACATCCCACTATCATTTAAGGTACTCTCATCCATGACAGTGCTAACAGAACCAACCAAGATAACTTTGCGTGAAACTGATTTTTAATGGTTCATACCTACTATATTGATATTGTTTCCATCTTTTATTTTCATATTGCTATCAAGTCTTAGAGTTAGCGTTAAAGTTAAAAGTCATGTATTTTGTAAATCAAATATTACTTTCCATACAGTGTTTGTGTATAGTCAATTATTTACACAAAAAATAACAAAATCCTTGTCTCTAGATAAATATGCTGCAAGATGCATTTTTTAAACGTTAAACTTACAGATTATCACAATTAATATTTATAGATAATTTAAAACATTAAGTAAAAATACTTATATGGGGCTAAGAGTTGGGAGTATGAGTTTCCTGGGTTCTTAAATTCTCCTAAGCAATGCCCATGCACTAGTTAATGTTTCATGTGCTATACTTATCAAAAATAATGTGGAAAATTCCAAAACCTCTTATAATTGAAAATATATATTTTTTTTTACACTATGAATTAAAAAAGTACAGCTGCATTGCTGATTTTTTCAATGTTGGTTGGTGTTTAATGACCTTTCCACCATTATAAAATTATTATATAATTATATTATCTATAATATAAATCGCACCTATCTGTTTAAATGTATGTATGTATGTATGTATGTATGTATGCATGTATGTCTGCCTAAAACTTTCGATAGAGGACACAAATTTTCATGAGATTGGTATCATTTTGAAGCTCGACGTCTCGGACAACAAATATTGAAAAATTGGCCAAAAGCATTAATTCCTTCACCCTCAACTAGGCAGTTTTCTACAAGGAGGGGTCGATTTTTTGCAAGCTATTTTTGCAAGTCATCATATTGTGATACTATAAAGTGGCCCTGGGGTGGATTTGCGCCACTAAGTGCTGAGAGGGGGGATAGACAAAGGAAGAGGAAATAGCTTAGAATAAACAAAAAATCAGAAATATCCTACAATTAACAAGAGATAGGAAATAGCTTAGAATAAACAAAGAAATCGGAAATATCCTACAATCAACAATAGATAGGAAATAGCAAACAATAACAATAGAAACCTACTGATAAAACAGGAAAGGGCAACTTCCAGTAGCCAGGGTGGGATGGGCGACCTGAGAGACCAAGACAGAGGAGACAGGTAGTGGAAATCTAGATGCGCTAGACGGCGGATGGAAGTTGGACAGTTAGAGCTGAGATCTAGATGTGCTAGATGACGAATGGGAGTTGATAACGACTACAGTTGAACAGTTATAGAGTTGACTGTGAAATAGAGTCGTGGACAATTTTAGAGTCGACTGTGAAACAGAGATAGACGAATGTAACATCAATAGGACGGGGAGAAGACACACACACTCACAAGTCCAACAGTCAATTTATATGTGAACATTGACGTTTGTGTTTTTCCTTTGTTCATATTTGTACTTTTGTGAAATCACACATGTGTCCCCACTGGCAGTCACCAGTGAGAAAATGACGATCTGGCCATGAACGAAAAATCCATGGTACACGACATTGGGAGTCGTCAATCTGACGAGGGAGCCACACGTGGGGTTACAATATCGGTTGGATTGACTTTACTTAATTTTAGCATTCCGAACTTCAGGTCATGCCATGAAGCAGGGGGTAAGACGTCAGGTTTTTTTTCACTTTCTTTTCCGCCTTCACATCTCGGGTTCAAGCATGCCTACTATCACTTTTGTTTGCTCAACACACACTTCCAAACACCCGGGTAACGTTGGGCATCCAGGCTAGTATTATAAGGAGGCTGACTGGGAAGCAATCAAAGATCTGTGGGGCTCCACAGGGAGACCTTTTTTCTTCCTGCTAAACAGTGCACAAATAAGACCAGTGAATGGTTCAAAATGGCAACTGAAGCACATTTCCACATGGAAATTCTATAGCAAACTCCACTCTCCCCAATGGTTTACTTCTGCTTGTGCAGCTGCCATTGCTCAAACGCGGCATCCATACCGACGATTTAATTGACATGTCCAGTACAAACAGATAAAAGTATAAAAGTAAATAATTGACAACAGTGTAATAAATAATGGGCAATCAACAATTCCCCAACTATCCAACAATTATGAGATTGTTTGCACGGCAACCAAAAAGGCTTACATGCTTGCCAGTCGGTTTGCCTAAAACTCCACATTGGACCCAGCAAACCACTCCCTCCCTGACTTTCCTTAGCAGACAGACGCCACATTAGATGATCTGAAAATTACACCTTCTCAGGTGCATGATATGAAAAACCTAGACACCTCTAACGCATGTGGACACGATCTCATCCCTGCTGTACTATAAAAAAAATGCTCTGCTGAGGTTGCTCCAGTCCTCTCCAAACTTTACAACAAATGCCTTAACGAATCGTGCTTTCCTGACTGCTGGAAAACTGCTTCTGTGGTACCAGTTTCCAAGAATTCTGGCGAGGGAACTGACCCATTAAATTATCGCCCCATTAGCCTCCTCTCGCTTTTTGCCAAAATCTTTGAATCCCTAATTAACCAAGCTTTAGTCCATCTTACAGCTGCTAAACGTCTTACCAACCAACAATATGGATTTAGGCAAGCCTGTTCTACAGCAGATATCCTAACTGTAATCTCTAAACATATATACCATACACTGGACTAAACAGGGAAGGGTAGAGCAGTAGCCATAGGTATATCTAAGGCTTTTAACAGGATTTTGCACATTGGTCTTCTCAGGAAAATAAGATAAGGTATCACTGGACGAATACTTAACATAATCAAATCCTTAAATAAGAAAAGAATCCAGGTTCGTTTCTTTAAGAAAACCTTTAAGAAAAAGGTTTATTTTCAAATAATGCTTTGTAATATTTGCATATATGTGTATCTATTTTTTATTGTATTTGATTAGTATATGCTTTATTGTATGGCCAATACAGATGTTAATATAGTGTCTTCTCTTCGATCAGTAATCATATTCATGTTTTTCTGTTCCGACTATAGGTGGATGTTCACATAATTTGTTTTGAGAAAAGAGATGTTCCATATTGCATTGATGAAACCCAGTTCAACCCTTCGGCTACGATAGTATTTTTACACACATTGTGTACGATGGGTGTGAATTTTTTCACATCACATAAAATCAAGTCTTGTCAAAAAACAATACAAACATGATTTCAAGCATGGGTTTCATTCATTGATTAATGCAGTTAAGGCAAAGAAGAATTCCATAGTCCTTGAAGACACCATTATTGCAGTTGTTTGTAATAGCAAAAACTAGATGTTAAAAAATTAACAGCCAGCGTAGCATAAGGGTTAAGCAAGAAAAGAGAGGTGAATAAAAAAAAATGGTAGAGTTAATGCAAGCAAAATAAGTGAAAACAAAAATGAGCGTAAAATGATCCAGAGAAATTTCAGTTACTTATTTGTTTCATAAATACAATCTTTTCATAGGGACTTTTAAAAAAAATGTTTTTACTCTTTAAGTTTTTAGGATCTTATAAAAATAGAATTGCCCTCAGGAGATTAGTTGGCATCAACATTGACCCAACAGGTTGGGAGTCCATGGTTGAAGACCACAATTGCTGGAGTAGAGCAGTCAATGCATGCTCTGAGAAGAGTGAAGAGAGGATAGACCAACAGATGGCAGAAGGCTGCAAGAGAGCTCCTGCAACCAGACACCACCTACATCTGTGGAATCTGCAACAGAGCCTGTCAATCCAGAATATGCCAACAGGCTAATCTGATGCACAGAACTCCGTTATCTCCATTGTGTCACCGTTGCACACGCCGCGCAAATGCAAAGAGGATTGGAAGGGAAAAGCTAGAAGCTAGCGGGTCATGTAGCGAAGAAATGCTGAAATACGACTGACATATGCCCACACGCTACGTGTAAACCTGCACAGAAGATCTAATGAGGATACAAGTATTTGTTTTTTCTTTTGCCTATACCCGACTCAAGATCGTATGGAAGCCTTCGCCCCAGGAGTCTGAAATTTGACAGGAGACAGTTGGGTGGCACTACTTCGATGATAGACTCTCTTGCCCTTTGAACAAATTGGAGCAGCACAAACTAACCACAAGTCTGAGTGCTAGAACTGAAGTAAAATTCAAACGCTATAAACTGGATTGAAGATGTAATGATAGACGGATGGCAACAACAAACAGAATTACAACGTTGCAGCAACTTGTTTGTAGAGTGTGTGTGCTTTTATAATTATGTAAAAGCCATGTCCTAATTATATTCAATTACGTTTCACTTGTTGAGTTTCCTTCCTGAGTACTAAAAAATATACTGTATTAGGAAAAGATTTATACTGAAAATGAAACAAATTAGTGTTTTCTTTTTATTGCAAATACACGGCGCTCATTTGTAAAATTTCTATTATTTTCCTAGTATAAAAATTGGGTTATTCTGCTATAGTGCATGTAAATGCAATAAAGTTTATTCAAAGCGTTGTTCATTAGTTGATGTTTTTGTTTTTTTTTTAAATTCTATGCATTCGTTTATGCATAAATTAAAAGTGTTTTTTTTTGGGGGGGGGTAATCTCTGAGGATTATTAATTTTGTTTTTTAATTATTTATTTATTGCCCTATCATCATCATCATCACAATTATCATCATTACAATTACATCATCACTGTCATAATTATCGTCATCGTCATATTATATAATTATCATCATCACTACTATTATAATCATCACTATCGTTATTATAATCATCATCAATATAATTATCATCATCATCACTATAATCATTATTATCATCATCATCATCACTATCATTATAATTATCACCATATTTGGTTAAACATCTGTTTTACATGCAGGCAAACATTGGACGGTTTTAAGAAATTGACTTCCAAACTAACCTTTCTCTGACCAGGTCTTTATTTATCCCTCTTTCTCTCAACCACATTTTTATCACTTCATCCCATATTTTCTTTGATCTTCCCTCTGTGACCTGGACCTGCTATCTTAACTGTTCTACATTTACTAACACAAAAATTCTTATCGATTCTTTCACCGTGGCTATACCATCAAAGTTTCCTGTTCTGCGCACATCTCCCTATACTGTACGGATTTAATCTTCCTCTGAGGTCATAAAATCTAAGTATTTAAGACTCGTATTACACATCCATCGCATATCATTCTCATAACATTTACTTCCATGTGACGCACTTGCTAGGTTTTAGTTCTATACGTCAACACCGCATATAAATGCCTGACAAACTCTTCTTTTATTCAACAGTGTTTATGTTTAAGAACTGAAGTTTTTCTGAAGCACTGTTTACTATATAAGTATTTCTTTGCAAATGAATGATGAGTGCTATTTAGTATTTTACAAGTAAACTGTGTACTTGTGAATGGTTTAAATGCAATTAATTTAATGTAAATAAACTAACATAACTGAATATGTGTATGTACCTCGTGATTGTAGACGTCATTTTGAATTTATCACGTGTATGAAACGATGTGTAAATGGTCACTCTCGTACAGCGCATCTTACTAAAACAATTATCGGACTGAATAAAGCAAGGTAAAAAAAAAAAGAAGAATCTTCAATCTAAGTCCGTCATTAGCGGTAAAGCGCCAACCCCTGTCCCATCCATGTACTTGTTTTACAAGTCCTTTACTTGTGCCTACATATTTCTGACTAACTAGAAAAGCGGAAAAATCCCACCCCTTCACTGTTGCGGTCCCTAAATACTAGAAAGACTTCTACTCTAATAGTTTCTTTCATTGAACTGCTAGATTTTGGAATTCTTTCCTTTTTCTTGTTTCCCTGTTGAAGTATATGTGTAATTGTTTGTAGGGTACAAATCCTCCCTATTTGAGAACTAAGTGGAATCAACCAGTCCTATGAATACCACTGGTTTCAGAGACTAAATGGAGACATTCATGCCATGTTTAACCACATGCTACGAACACGTTTCTTTCATACCACTTTAGTGGCTCCTGTATTCTTTATGATAAATACATATTACATTTATACACTTTACACTCCTTGTGGTTTCTTTCATTTGTGACCCCTAGCACAGGTCTACAACAATAATATAAACAGACATCTCATTATTCAACTTCCCACAGTCTCCTGTCAAACACGATCTAAAATAGTAGTCCTTTACATCGTCTGACATTATATATATATATATATATATATATATATATGATGATTGTCACTTCTTGACAGAAGAAAACCATCTTTCCCTTGTTTTATTGTTGATTACTCAATTATTTTCATGTATTTTTGAAAATATATATATATTTTTTTATTTTTTTTTTATTTTTTATTTATTATAATTATGTACACATATATACACTTATACACACACACATATATACATGTGGAAATGTGATCAAGAATGCATCAATTCCTATTTTCTGTGCGAACGAAGGTGGCTCTTCAGACCAGCCCTGTTTTTACACAGTCTGTTGCAAAGGTCACACTTAAACTGAGATTGAGGGATGCCAACTGGTGCTGCTCTACTCTGGACGCTCATATGACGCTTTAGGCCTCCACTCGATTTACAGACCACAGAGCAAACAGAACATCTGTGCCCTGCAAAGTTTACCCCATCAAAGAAAGACTGATCTCCATGTGAACGCTTGTGGCTAGCCAGGCCAGCTCCGGATGAAGTCATTTTACTGCATAAATCACAGGTGTGGTTCTGCATGAAATCCTCCGACAGACCTGATATATCTGACAGATTTTTCTTCCGGATATTACGCTTCATTTTTGCATGCTCATATTTTTTCTTCTCAAAACTATCACAGCCATGATAGACTAAGGAGCGCCACTTTTTACGATCATCGGAAGCACTTTCCCAACTGAACACGTTAATACCAAAAGCTTTAAGATTATCTTTGATGTTATCCTTAAAGCGTTTCCTCGGTTTATGTTGTGGACGCTTTCCTTGTGTAATTTCACCATAGAACAGGCGCTTTGGCAATCTATCGTCGTCCATCCTTGTCAGATGTCCAGCCCACCTCATCTGGTTGCGTATAATCAACTTCTCGATACAAGGTACATCAGCCCACATGAGAACATCCACATATATATACACACACACACACACACACACAATGTACCAGATGTACCTATTGAGTCACAACTATTTGTTCTACTTTGATTTTATTCAAAAATTCATACATTGTGACAGATCTATTAAAATAGTCTTCTTGCATATCTAAAAATAATAGACTCGTTTTTTTAATAAAAGAGTAATCACTTATCAAGGCCTGGAGGCAACTCGAGAATAAGGGTTAATGACTGTACAGTGGTCAGAGGGAACATATAGTAATCGTTAGTAGTGGAAATTTGGTAAATTGGATTACTTAAGGGGACGGCTCATCAAGAACTTGTTCACGTTTCACTTGGAGATAACCACATCGTAGTCAGTTGGAAAGCAGGAAAACGGAACAGAGTTCCACAGGCATGCAATTTTAAGAAAGAAGCTTTGATCATGGAATCTACGTTTAGGTTTAGGCACAGATAAAGAGTGGGGGAAATTATTGATAGCATTTTCAGCTTGGCAAGTGTTTTTCGTGAAAGTCAGGACAGGAGGGACTATAGATTCGAGCTCAGACGAGCATTTTCCATGAAAATAACGATAAAGCAGAGACAGGCTTGCAATGTCTCTTCTGTGGGAAAAAGGTTACAGAGAAGAAAGAAAGGCATCCCTCACTAAGCTACAAAGTCTATTTTGAACTCTGTCTAGACAGGATAAGATGCTTCTAGCAGCTCCTGCCCAGATGTGGCAACAGTACTCCAATATTGGACACACTTGGTTCTTATACAGGAAGATAATTGTATCAGCAGTGAGATATCTACTGGAGCAGTAGAACGATCTTACCATTTTTCCAGTAGCCTTGGCAATGGACTTGATGGACGTTCCATCAGAGATCAGGAGTAAAGGTCAGAACCAGAAGCTTGTCAAAACATGGAGCCTCCCTAAGACAAGAGCTATTCATTTCGATTGATGCCAGACAGGGATCAGAGTGTTGATGATAGAAAGATAGAAGCTTGGTTTTAGATGCATCAAAATTAACCAGCCACCTCTTTTCCCATTGCACCAGGTGACCAAGATCAAAGGTGAGAGAATTAGAGAGAACTTGGATGTTTATGGCCTTTGAAATGTTGCCATTGATGGTAGTGTCGTCAGCATAAATGTCTACAAATGATCTGAGGATGTAATTTGGAAGATCATTGATGTAGATCAGGAAGAGAGTTGGACCCAGGATGGACCTCTGAGGCACTCCAGCATTAATACTGAGAGCTTCTGATTTCTGCCTATCAACCACTACTCTTATGAATCTATCAGAGAGAAATAATTTAATAATTGAAAAGACATTTCCAGCTATACTATAGCTGGAGATTTTATACCATACTCTATCAAAGGTCTTTGAGATGTCAAGAGCAATTGCCCTAGAAAGGAAGCCTCCGTCAAGAGATTTGCTAATCTTATGAGATATAACTATTAACACATTTGCTGTAGATCTAGCAGAATGGAAACCATATTGCATGTCACTGAGGAGGTTATTTTTGCTGAGGTGGTTGACTACTTCTCTATTTAACAGATTCCAGCAACTTAGTCATGATGCACAGGAGACTTTGGTCTATATTGAGAGAGAAATGACCTATAACAGATTCCAGCCATTGATTGACATTGTCGGACTGACTTCCTCATCTTGGTTGTTATCGTCACAATGTTTCGGCCATTTTACCCTCGAACTGGGAACCGTTTGTTAGGAGTCTCGAACCCAACCCAATTACGGGGAGTTCGGACTCCAGCTAGGCTCTGGGACATAGTTGCTGATTCTCTGTTTTGAATGTTACTTTTTACTGCCTTCGTTCAGGATTGAACTCAGCACCTTTGGGTAACTGTAAACTTTGATCTAGGACCACTCGGCCATATGTCACTAGGACAATTCTTAGTTGGTTTTTGTTAATGTTAAACCTATGTTGTTATTCAAGGTTTTCTCTCTCTATCAGAGGTGTCCAAATTGCATTCAGCTCTATGCTTGGTTTGCTCAGTAGGTTGTTATGTCCGAGCATGTGAGCTGTTTCTTTAAGTTTTCTCACTTTCCAGTGGGTCTCTCTGTTTATTATTTTTACTTCATCCCATAGGGGGTGATGGTCCCCCTCTCCATCCAGACATGGTTGGCTATACCCGATTTTTCCGTCTCCCCTTTAGTTACCGCTTTTCAGTGTTCTTCCACCCTTACTTTAAGGGGGCGGCATGTTTCACCCTTGTAAACCTTTCTGCAACTGCATGGGATGGAGTATATGCAGTTCTTGGTCATGTTCTCCTCCATGCGGGGCTTCACTCGTACCAGGTGTTGTCTGAGTGTTGACTCGCTCTTGAATACCATCCTAATGTTGTAGGGAGCACATATTCTCTGAATCTTTGTGGAGATGCCTCGTATGTATGGTAGGCAGACCGTTGGAGGTTTTTGGGTTTCATTCTCCTCTCTTATACTATTAACACGTCTGATGGATAGTATGCTATCGGGGTAGTTGTTACGACGGAGGGTATTCTTCAACCTGACCATTTCTTGGTGGTATGTAATGGTATCGCTACTTATTGTCTCTGCTCGATGTTGTAAGCAGTGTGTGATTCCATGTTTGATACTGTATGGGTGATGGGAGTTGAAGTTAAGGTATTGTCCGGTGAAGGTAGGCTTGCGATATACGGATGTCTTAAACCCATGCTCTGTGCGTGATATGAGTATATCAAGGAAGGCCAGTTGATTATCTTTTTCTTTCTCCATTGTGAACTGTATCGATGGTCTTATTGAGTTCACATGGTCTAGGAGAGCCTGGATGTCTTCCTGATGGAGCCAGAGTATGAAGGTGTCATCAACGTATCTTAGCCACATGGTTGGCTTTAAGGGAGCTGAACCTAAGGCCATGTCTTCGAAGTATTCCATGTATATGTTCGCCATCACTGGTGATAATGGCGAGCCCATAGCTAGCCCCTCCTCTTGTCGATATAGGTCAGTACCCATTCTGAAGTAGGTTGTTTCTATGCAGAATGTCAGCATTTCCATTAAGTTTGGCAATGGTACACATGTGCGCTCTTCTATGGAGAGGTCTGCAGCTAGTTTGTCTTGAATTACTGCTAGTGCCTCACTAGTTGGGACTTTAGTGAACAGGCTAACCACATCTAGGCTTACCATTTGGTTTGTACTGATGGGTGCTCCCTTGATCAGTTCCGTGAAGTGGGCAGAATTCTTTACATGTGTTGCTGACTTGCCTGCTAATGGGTTTATTATATCCACAAGATACCTGCTCAGTGGGTGGCATGCTGAGCCTCGGCAGCTCACTATGGGTCTGAGTGGAATACCGTCTTTGTGTATCTTGGGGAGACCGTACATATGTGGTAGCTTACTGTAATGCTAGACCAGCTGTCTATATCTCATCGGAGCGATGTGTTCCTTGTTTTTGGTAAGGATTTGTAACAGCTTTCTTTTGGTTTTCAAAGTTGGGTCCTTCTTTATTTTACCGTAGCTACCATCTGCGATTAGGCCTGCCATTTTTTCAGAGTACTCTGACATGTCCATCACCACAGTAGCATTGCCTTTGTCTGCTGGCAGAATTATTATACTGCTGTCACTCTGTAGGGTTCTTATAGCCAGCCTATCTTCCCGAGAGATGTTTGATTTAGGAGGCTTGGCTTTCTCGAGTAGTTGTCTCACTTTCCATCTTATTTCATCACCTTGGGTTGATGGGATTCTCAAGGCTATATCTTCCATGTGTGTTATGATATCTAAGAATGGAACGCGTTTGGTTGTTGTTGCGAAGTTGAGACCTTTATTTAGTACTGCTTCCTCTGAGTGACTCAGTTGGCGGCTGCTGAGGTTGATGACCGCTTTCACAGGTGAGTGGTGTTTTGATGTTACATTCATCTGGTCTTTGAGCTTTGTGAGCTTCTTCATTTGGCGTTCTTTGACCTTCTCATATTCTTGTCGGTACGATTTATCCAGATCTGATTGGATTCTCACCCTGTCTTCCTCTTGAGTCACTTTGACAAGGAATGATGCTAAGGTGTCGGAGATTTCGTTCCTTAGTTTTTGTTTATTCCAGCGGGGGTGTTGGATCCTTTCTCGAACGAGGGCATGCCCTGCCCTTTCCGCGACTCTACATGCCTTCCTGGAATCCACTGTTGTTTGTAATGTCAACCCTGCTGATATGAGTTTTAAGTCTCTACATCTGTACAGGAAGGTTAGATGCTTAGCGAGTCTTGCCAGTTTCATATGACGCTTTTCTAGGTGTCGCCATTCAATCCTAATGTCGGGTCCGTACCGATTGGATAGTAATTGTCTGTATTTTTGAGATGAGGTGTTTTCATTGATTGAGATTGTCGGACTGACTTCCTCATCTTGGTTGTTATCGTCACAACGTTTTGGCCGTTTTGCCCTCTGGCCTTCATCAGGTGTTTTGTATCGAACTGGGAATGACTCACAGGAGACTGATTGGTCTATAATGAAAGAACGAACACTTGAATTTTTAAATATGGGATATACTGATAAGGTTTTCCAGGGTGTTGTGAGCTATTCTCCTTAAGACAATGCTTAAACAGCTTTGTAAGTATGGGAGCTAGTTCTGGTTGAAGCTTTTTGAGCACTGTAATAGGAGTACTGTCAGGACCAGTTGCTTTACTGGAATCGAGATTTTTGATTAGCTTGGTAACATCGTGCACAAATATTTGTATGTTGCATAGTGTGTTTTCAGACACAGGAGGAAGTGTGGGGTGCTGATTGCATAGGGTAGAATTAGCTGTAGAGTTTTTGGCAAAAAGTTTGCCTTTGTCCGATGCTGATGAGATTACCTCAGGTTCATTGATGACGATTGAGATAGAGCACACATTCTATTCAGCACCCTGTTTGTTATTTACCAAAATTGGAGGGAACCAAGCCACTCCTCAGCTACTTTGGGCTTGACGGACTGCACATAAAACTCTGTTGCATTATTACTCTTTTACAGTGGTTGCTGGTAATTCTAAAGGCAGCTTTAGTCTCAGTCCATCTATTACATTGGAAGCAATGGAAATGGTGATTTCACAATGGCAACAGCAGATTCTGGAGAGAACCATGACTGGCTGTTAAGTTTTTGCTGGAATTTTTTCGGGGGTATGAAGCGGACTATACCTACAATTAAGCATTCCATTAGGTCTAATACTATAAAGGACACATCCTTTTTAAACATAGAATGCAGGGGTAGCCCCGCTATAAATGTACGGAAGCTATCCCAGTCAGTCATAGAATATCGATATACTGCATGATAGTAAGGTACATCTGAGAACTTGAATGTGAATTAATAAACGTTTGTTTCTGTAAGGCTTTATCCATATATATACACTTTAATAATACAAGATATGTGCTAAAATATATCTTTAATTCTCAACTGAATCCAGTTTGGAAAATTTTTTTATTTTAATCGTTCTTATTAGCCATAATTTATTTTATAATTAACAAGTCTCTCTTTCTCTCAAGTTTCGTGGTTAAATTTTAAATTCTGAAAAAACAAAATATAGAGACATATATTCGATTTAAGAATTTATTGCTTGACAAAAGGAATATATAGAAGGGGTTATTTTAATTTCCTTAATCCATGGATTTTCAATAATGGCTCATATCATCAGAGGAAACGAATATATGTCTCTATATGTTGTTTTTTCAGAATTTAAAATTTAACCACGAAACTTATATATTGCTCTATTCTTAAATATTGAGCTTTTCCTTTTTGGCTAGGTCTCCTTGAAAGTATTACTTCAAGTAATATCTATCAGGATTTTTCATCTGAATTCTATCAGTGTCTTATCTCGCTTATATATATTATTCCATTTTAACCCCAAACAAGGCACAGTGCCACTTTGATGTAGGGGGCTCCTATCTGGGATACTATGTAAGGAGTGCAGCAGCAAGATGTTTGTTTACATTACACTTGAACTTCTGCATATCATTACAGTCTGGGAAGCAGGAACTTGAAAAGGAATTCCGCCATCTAGCAGTTCTAGGGAACAAACTATTAAAGTAGAAGGCTTTTTATATTTAGGGATTTGTACTGTGTAGGGGTGGGATTTTGCTGTTTGTATTTACAGTTATTGATTAAAAATGTTGACATTTAAACAAAAATAATTGTATGTATATATATATATATATATATAATATAAAGCTGAACGGCTGTGTGTGTGTCTGGTCACGAATAGGCTCCTATAGTGTTGACTATTATAGAAAACTGATCACATATAATGATAGAAGATGTATCGAGACACAGGAATGGGTATGTTTGATCTGGCATAATGATGATTCATTAAAATTGTGGGGTCTGCGTATGCGCCTGGTCCACAAGGTATGGAAATAAGAAATTTAAACATTAAAAAAAAAAAAAAACGTTTACAAGTGTTTTTGATATAGATGGACATAATAATACTTTGATAAGTATGTTTTAACTTAAATAGGGATGAAATAATAAAATTGTGGGGTCTGCATTCGTGCCTGACTTCCATAGAATGGAAATATGTCACAAAGTTTAACAAGGTTTGTTAATATAGATCTACGGAATATTGTGATAAGTGTTTCAGTGTGAACAGGTATGGTATAATAAATTATGGGGTTTATCTATTTTATTTTTACTTTCATCATATTTTGCTTTGGTTTTGATACCCCCAAATTCGAAGCTATCTCTTTACAACCCTTCCTTTTCATAACCTATCATACTTTCATAAATCAGAGTCCATTTTCTGTAGGCTGTTTTTGAACCCAGTCAACGACGGCTACTTTTGCTAGTATATATATATATATATATATATATATATAAAATTAGAGGTTGCTATTTTTCAAAGGTAAGGTAACCAGTGAAATATAACGAGGTTTATACAAAAATGCTCAATACCGAGGTAGAGCAAGTTACACTTTCAATTTGTCTTTACATAAGCAGTAATGCGTTACTACACAGTCATGAGTAGGTTTCGGTCTTCTAGAGACTCCTTCAGGCAGCAATGCTTATATTCAAAAGCGGAATTCTTAATGATAAAGGAAAATCAACTTTCAGCAAAAGAAGGTTCTTTAGTAAAAAAAAAAGGGGGGGTCAGGGGTAGGTGTATCAGAATTTGGGGGGAATTTTTAACATCCCTAACACGAAACTGCGAATAAAATATAAAAATCTCGTAATTTCTCATTTAAAAGTGGGTTGTTTATTTTCTTTATGGATTATACTTCCAAAAAAACTATTAAAGTTGTATAAAAAGTAATAGAAATATTATTTTTTTATTTTTTAAAAAACAGTAATGAAATCAATTGAATTTTACAAGTTCAGTATTTTTTAATTTTTAAACTTTAAAAATCTATCAGAATTTTTCTATTGATTCAATATTTACGATATTTTCAGGGTCAATATGAAATTTTATGCTCTTTCCAATAAACCGAATATAATATTTTAGACAAACGTTTTTTTTTTTAATTCACGCCCCCCCCCATTTTGAAATGTCTATTAAAAAGTAAATAATTTACACACCAAAGTTTTATATATCACAAATTGAAGAGAAAAGATCAATAAATAATATATTCACATTTAAAAAAAAAATGTAGTGTTTTTTTTTTGTTTGTTTTTTTTTAGAAATTTACCAGTAAAGTCCGAAGTTCAAAACTTTTTTTTAAAAAACCACGTTTTTTTAAATGAAACCTTGGTCCTTGCTCCTTTAATTGAAAAAAAAATAGGGTTTGAATTACATTTTTCAAGTAGTTTTAAGCTTGGAAAGACAGGGGATCGAATTATTCAATATATTTCAAGCATTTGTAAGGTTAGTTTCTGACACACCTAGTCAGGGGGTGAAGTTCAGCTGTGTGGAGAACAAGGTTGGTTGGTTGGTTAGGTGTGGATTTATTTATTTAAATTTTTTAAATATTTTATTTATTTATTTAATTATTCATTCATTCATTCATTCATTCATTCATCTCTTTTATGATGAGAGGATGGGGTAGGTAGGGTTGGGGTTGAGGAGTTAAATTTTGGACCCAAAGCGAAATATAGATGCTATCTTCAACAAGTGTTCGTTTCATTTGTCTGTTGCTTGCTTTAAGCCCACAACCTATATGGGGTAGTGTATTATAATTCTTTTTTATCTCCTTTATCTTAGTATTTTTAGGTCTTTCCTTGCAATTTACTGTACAATTCCTCACAATAAAAACTGCAAGATGAAGTAATAATTTTCTTTGACAAATGATTTAAAGTAAAAAATAATGTTAATTCGATAGGAAGAGAAAGGAGGGAAATTTTCCATATGCTTACATCTATTTGCCTCAATTTTCTTTCTTTTTTTTTCCACATAGAAGGCATCACTTATCAAGGCCCAGAAGCCACTCGAGGATAAGGGTTAATGAGTGTACAGTAGTAAATGGGATAATATCACAGCAATCATTAGTAGTGGAAATCCAGCAAATTGGGCCACCTAAGGGGACGGTTTATCAAGAACCCATTCACGTTGGACTTGAAGACTACCAAACTGCAGCCAGAAATAATTTTCTTTGACAGTGATTCAAAGAACAAAATGATGTTTTGTTTTTTTTATTTTACATGGAGGTCACCACTTATCAAGGCCCAGAAGCCACTCGGGGATGTTAACAGTATGTCATGCCTGTTATTTGATAATATGGTGTAGACAATGCATGTCTCTTTTATAAATTATTGTATTAGTGGTGCAACGATTAATTGGAATTGGAAATCAGAAAAATCAGAACTTTTTGGGGTATGAAAATCAGAAAAATTATAGTCTAATTTTCAATTCCAAACCGATTCTTTAAAATTTTTAAATAAAAAAAAATTAAACAAGCACAAATTGCTTTTTTTTTTTTAGAAGTTGTTCCTTTATAATGTAAGACTGAGAATGGCCACAGAATGAGTTATAAATCTCATTTACAGATTTAACATTGATTAGCAGAGTTTAATTTATTTTATTTATTGGTTATTTATAACTTGCCTACCATCATCCTAGGGAGTTCTTATGATTATTAACAAGTTTTAAATGCTCTGGGAGAGGGGAGGGGGTAAATTTCGTTGGTGCCAGCTGAACATTGGGATGTTTGTCATGGCTTCTTCTGAAATAATTAAAGTTTTATGGCACCTTTTTGAACACAAGGAAATCCTCAGACTTTCCAAACCTAATTTAATTTGTTGTTATTAGTTTTTATTGTAAGCAAAGTAAATATTCTGGAGTTCACTTGCCTATTCAATATCCCAGATTTTAAAAGGCTTTTTGCACCTATTTGATAAATGGTCATATGGCCTCTATTAGAGACTTCACACTTTAATATCAAATATTTAACATGCTTGGCATTTTTTTCTGGTGCACATCCTTTGAAATATTTCATGTTCTTTATATTTTGTTTGGTTTTGGCACAAGTGAAAATATAGATGAAAATCTCACAAGTTTATCAAAACTTTGGAAGAGCAAACATTGAGAAGTTTGTTAACTTAAAAAAAAAAAAACTTTAATTTACATTTAGTTGATCATCTAGTGTGTATATTTTAACATTTATCCAACAGTTCTAACAGGAAACGATTGACATGGACGTATCAAAACAGTTGTAGATAAACAGTTCTTTTTAACAGCATATATCTGAATTATTTACGAACATTTATTTCCATGATCCGGCTGGCATTTTCAGCGATTACACATTTTTACATCTTGGCTGCCTAAAATGATGCTGCTTCTTGCGTCATGGAGACCAACTCTTGAGTCGTCCGTTCCCTTTAATGTCCACTTGCTAGAATCTCCCCAAGTCTACATTTCATCACGTGTCTCAGACTAACAGCTGATGTAACCCCAATCTAGTTATTTGTTTATGCAAACCAAAATCATGTTTACATCTATTTTCTATTTTCACAATCTTTTTGCGATATTATTATATGTCAATCATTTTTTCCCAATTGTTTATTTTTCTAATCATAATTAATCCAGCGACCCGCCGTCGCTCGAATCAATTAATAATAATAATAACAACAATAATAATAATAGTAATGTTTTGACTCTTGGCCCTGCTTACCACAGTTAACACAGATACTACGCTATGATCACAGCCCAAAGGGTCACATTACACTAACAACTTAGCTAGGTAGATAGAAAAATCGATTTTGCCCTTTTAAAAACAACAGCAAATAAATATATTTTTAAAAATTTTATGGGGTCTGTAGTCTCGTTTTTGAACAGAATAACCGCTTTAAAATAAGTGAAAACACTAACAACTTAGCCAGTTAGTAGAAAGTGGACACTTAGAACTATTTGTTTCTTTATATTACTATACACATAGATTCGAAAAAGTTGTCAAAAAACAAATATATAACAAATAAATGTTATCAAAGGCAAGATAAGTTACTTTTCTACCTAATTGAATAATTTTTTGGTATTTTTATTTGATGTAACATGTAAATTCAGCTCGAAAAATATACAGTGTTACTAAACCCACTGAATCTCTATCAGCATATATTACAATAACATATATTAAGTGGGTTTCTAACAGTATTTTGTATAGTTCTTTTTAGTTTTAATTTTTTTTCCCAAACTTATGTATTCAACACAGAGTCCATCGCCATTTGCATTTTTCAGGTACATCAGTAACACTGTATGTTTTTCGAGCCAAATAAACACTATCCATTACATAAAAACACTAAAAAAATTATTCAGTTAAGTAGAAAAATAACTTATTTTGCCAACATTTATTTGATATATATCTGTTTTCTGACAATTTTCGCGAATCTATGTGTATAGTAAAATAAACCCGAAAATCGATTTCATTTTTTTAAAAACAATAGTAAACAAGTAAAAATATTTTTTTTTAATATTATGGGGGGGGGGGGTATCTTAAAAACAATATCTCCTAAGAACGGTCATAAAATGTATCTTCAATCGATATCTATTCAATAAGGGACCAGTTTTCCTACCTAGCAAAAAGGGACGAGTTTTCCGGGTACAAGTTTTCCGGGTACAAGTTTTCCGGGTACAAGTTTTCTGGGGACAAGGTTTCCTAAATACAAAATATCATATTTCAGCGTACTTAATGACTTGGCTATGCCGGGGAGGTCCTTGCTAGCTTAAATAAATACTTTTGCAGTTTTAACAAGAGTTGCAATAATATCAGCTCATTTCTATTTACGCCATGAATACCAACATCAATATATTACATATGAATGAGTCCCTGTGGAATTTCCACAGGTCCCGCTAGTTGTTATTATTTGCATCTCGTTTTTGTTTTTTTGTTTTTTACACTAAAACATATCAATTTAATAACCCACCAAATTAATATAATTAAAATAAAATTTAAACTTTCATAGAAGGAAAGCACATAATAGTTAATGGAGCCAAACGCCCTCACCATGTTAAAAATGGTTTTCTAAATTGTAACATTATTATTATTTAGAAATCCGTTTATAACAATGGGAGGGAGGCATTGTTAATATTTTGTTCTTACGTTGTTTTCTCATTTTATCTACCAATCGTCAACTATTTTAAACTGTTTATGAAAACTTTCAAATAGCATGTTGTATACTAACGACGAACTGATACAATTTGGCTTTGTTTAAAATCAAAATAAACCTTCTGCTGTCTTTCAATTTGCAATACATTACAAGGAAAACATTTCAGAAAAAATATATAGTCATCCACACACGCACACATGTATAAAGTCATCCACATACACATATGTATATAGTCATACACACATACACATATATAGTCATACACACATATACACACACACACATATAGTCATCCACACATATACACACACACAGTAATCCATACATACACACACACACAGTCATCCACACATACACACACACATAGTCATCCACACATATACACACACACATAGTTATCCACACATATACACACACACATAGTTATCCACACATATACACACACACATAGTTATCCACACATATACACACACACATAGTTATCCACACATATACACACACACATAGTTATCCACACATATACACACACACATAGTTATCCACACATATACACACACACATAGTTATCCACACATATACACACACACATAGTTATCCACACATATACACACACACATAGTTATCCACACATATACACACACACATAGTTATCCACACATATACACACACACATAGTTATCCACACATATACACACACACATAGTTATCCACACATATACACACACACATAGTTATCCACACATATACACACACACATAGTTATCCACACATATACATATATATACATATATATATATATATATATAGTAAGTTATAAAATATACATGGCGATTAAGCTACACTTAATATTCCATGTTTCATCCACTCGAAGACTCTTAAGGCTTATGCGCGAATTTTGTGGTTTTCTGTCGTTTTTATATACGTACCTTCTATTGAGATTTTAGTTTCCCAACCAGCTTTCTAGTATCCACCGCGCCCTTCCTATAAGCCAATGAACATGCACTTACCGGACAAAGGCCTATTTGGTTGACCTGTTCCTTTGTGTGTGCTCTATTTAGCCTGGATATCTAGTTTCTTGACCTGTTTTAAATCTAGGTTAGGGATTTTTTATGTTATCACTATCCTAGAGTAAATTTTATCTTGGGAACACAGTGGTTCGCTATTTCTCTTCTACAGTTTAATAGATGTTGGGGTTCTTTAAAGTACAGGATAGCAAATTTTTCATGAAGGCATAATTTACATGGGTCGTCTAGGTCTCTACATGTGGTAGCTTGTCTTATCATTTTCCATTCGACTACCGGCGAATGTCCGCTTTCCTTGAGTTCCCACTGTTTATTTGCTAGTATTGTTTTCATATGGTGTTTTTTATTGTTGAATGTACTTTTGTGGTCATAATATCGAGTTTTGAAATCTAAGGAAGTCATACCTACGTAATATTTCTTGTTATTCAGGTTTTCTTTCGCAAATATTGTGGCCTGGTAAACTAAGCTTTTGGTTAGACATTTATTTTGAAGTGGGCAAAGTGTGCTGTGTCTACAGTCGCATTTATCTTGTTCGTTATTAGTATTTTTATTTTTAGTATGGTTGTTGTTGTCCGGGTTTGATTTATTATTATTATTATTATTATTATTATTATTATTATTTCTGCTAGTGTTAGTTTTATTTTTGTCATGGTGTCTACTTTTTTATTGTTTATCTTATTGTTGCTAACATTGTTTTTATTTAATATTTTGTAATTATGTGCTTTAATTATCATCTCTAAATTTTCACAGCAGCTGTAGGATAACTTTATGGTATTTTTATTGAAAATTTTGTGTAAGGGGTTGGTTGCGGGAAAGTGTTTTTCAATAAGATCTAGAAATTTCTTGCCAATTTTTGTTTTTAACATTTGATTGTATGGGGCCGTATACCAAATTATAGTTCTTTTTCTTATGTCATGTCATATGCTACTGGTATCATGTAACCCAGTACTACCTGCCTCATGGTTGGGTCACCGGCGACTAAACTGGTTCCCCCATCAGACTTGTTTGGTGAGGAAGGTGGCTAGTCTCCCTGAAGGATTAAAAACAAGACCTTCCAAAGGGCGAATGAACCTTTTTTCGGGGTCAATGACCAACTAGCGCCGTGTGTGTTTGTGTGTATGTATGTGTGTGTTGGGGTGGAGAGGGCTCCCGTAAGCCATGGTGAAGGCAACCTTTCTAGAAGCAAATCTCTGATTTAAAAAAACAAAGCGGGAAACCAGTACCCGCATTAAGCTGGTCTGCAGTTTAACTTGTTGCTGTCAATCTTGCTCTTGCTTGTTGCTGGATCTCAACATTTTGAACCGAGAGAGAGACTTAGCTGTTGTACAAAGCTAAAACTCTGTAACATCATCTGTGTATAGATACTCCCTCAGGCATTTGTCTATTAAAATAGTCCTGTGCCATGGAAGTTATTTTGGGGCTCATGGACTTTAAGTGTCCGAGGGAGTGGCACTCGTTTGACAAGACATTGCAATCATCATCATATATATATAGTAAGTTTTGAAAATAAGTAAGCTATGCAGAATGAGGATTCATCAAGCTATTGGGCAGAATCAATGTTACCCTGGGTTTTAATATATCACATAGTGCCGAGTTTGCTAGTCTGCCGATCAGGTTCCTTGTTATTCACACGCCCATTTATCAGACCCAATTGTGATGCATTTATGTAGCAGAGGTTCAAATAATCTCTAATTCTTCTCTTTTTTTTTTTTGTTTGTTTGTTTTTTTAGGGGACAGAGCAATCTTTTCATTGTGTTAGAACAGGGGTGGGTAAACTACGACCCGGCCAAAGGAATTCATGCGACCCTCCAAGTACTGAATATCGAATACCCAAAGGATTTTATATTCAGTAATGTGAAATTGGAATGTAAGTAATCAGCAAATTGTTCTTCTCGCTTGCTCTCTTTCTCTTTCTTGCCCCCTTTTTTATGGCTGAGAGGTACAGGAAAGACAAAATGGCTATTCTCTGTAGATACCGGCAGTAGCCTGAAATTTGAGTTAAATTCTTAAAAATGACTGAACTTTCGCTTTTTTTACCAACTTGTATCTTATTTGTTTAAATTTGCTTTAAGATAAAAAAATACATTGCAATCAAAGTAAATCTCTTTCTTTCTTTTGATGTTGGTTTTTTATTTGTGGAATAAAAATTCTATTATACAGAAATTTTTTAATGACACCACCATGACAGGAAAAATTTTGATGTGAAACGCGATCACGCCATGTTTACATTTACATTTTTTTACAAAATATATAGTTTTTCTTTAAAACTTTCAGGCATTTACGCCAAACAGAGAAAAAAAACTAAAAACAGTTCTAAATTAAGGAAAGAATGGTCTTTACTTTGCTTTAAGAATTGCCAAAAAATATATTAAAAGAAATGTACTTAAATACATTTAAAAAATTTTTAAACTTTTAATTCACTATTAGTGAATCAAATATTCAAAATAAGCATGGCAAATCTGATATTAGATTAAATTTCATTTAATTTCCTATCAAATGGTGTATAGAACATGCACCTAGCTTTTTTAGTGTAAATACACCGAACAAAATTTAAAATACATATCTGCAGAAATTTTAGAACAAGTCACACAGACCATAAACAATAACAGCAGTGTCAGAATTCGGCAGCCATTATTTCTACATAATCAAATCAATTAAATTTAAAAACTTAAAAATTTTTCAATTTTTTTTCGATTTAAAAATCTGTCAAAATTTTTCTATTCAATCAATTTTTAAGATATTTTCAGATTTAATGTGAAATTTAATGCTCTTTCAAATATCCTGCATATTATGTATGGGACTAGCATGGGTGCCCGGCGTTGCCCGGATGTTTGGAGATGTATGCTGAGCAAAACAAAAAAAGGAAAAAAAAAAAAAAAACAATCAATTTTTTAACTTTGACAACTATTATGACTTCTTAACATTTGTTTTGGGCTCAAATCAAATTATTAAGTTAGATCCATGTCCAAGGAACCTATATCTAAAATTACAAGTGTTTAGATCCAAAATTGGCGGAAGAGTTTGGTAGAGTTCTCAAAGGTCAAATCGTTGAACTTTGACCCCTTAACAGCCAAATTTCTGGTCGAAAACCGATCACATAGATTTTCCTAAATCTCTGTACCCTGTATATCAAATTTCGAGTCTGTAGACTAAAAATTGATAGAATTATTGCGTA
The DNA here is from genome assembly GCF_053919585.1 of Euprymna scolopes. Classification (NCBI taxonomy): domain Eukaryota; kingdom Metazoa; phylum Mollusca; class Cephalopoda; order Sepiida; family Sepiolidae; genus Euprymna; species Euprymna scolopes. The sequence continues at coordinate 15,368,302 of NC_136488.1, read as the reverse complement.
GCGAAATGTACACACACACGTTCACTTTTATAGATATAGTAGCGAGGGGTACCCGGCGTTGCCCGGGTGTTTTTCAGGGTATGTGAAAAAACCCGAAAATGTGAAAAAAAAACGAACCCTTCACGATGCGCAGTTGGAAAATAGTAAAGTGTTAAAAAAAAAAAACAGGTGCGCGTTTTTGATTGACGTGACGGCGATAGGTATTCAGCAGTAAGCATTTTGTGCGGGACAGTTTTGAATGAGGTGAATAAATCGGTTTGTTTGTTTATAAAAACCCGCTTCCCTGTTTATTAGGAGGAGCGAAATGAAAGCTACAGTCTGATATGATGAAGTCGACATTGAACAAACGTTACTTAGCTCTCTTGAGACAACTGGCTTTCGGCCTGTGATTAGAGTTGAGTTTCGCTTTTTTTTATATCGAAAACCGAATGTAACGCGTGCCGATGCGGGAAATGTGGAATAATTAACGTTTGAAAGTCAATAAAATTAAATAGACAGGCGAGCTCCGTGGGTAACTCTGAGATATTACAATTTATAGATGATATAAAAAGTTTTAAGAAGTTGTGAACCGAGCAAGCGCTTCTCTGAAAGAAGCCTTTTGTGGACATCGAGGAAAAGCGTACATACATACATACATACATTTTCGCTTTTATATATATAGATAAATAGGCTTTCTTAAACCCCCCCCATGAATTGTATGTGGAAGTGAAAGTGTTTCAATTGAAACTTAAACTTGTAGCCAAGCAGTTCATTTTTCTGTTACACAAGCATCATCACACAAATACAGTTACCAGTTGATGGCTCTAAAAGAGGAATTTATAAGAAGACTTGCTGATTTCAGGGCAATTGGAGGACAGTTTGATTTTCTCAGTTCACCTTTTGCCTGAAGAACTGCAGGTAGATCTGATTGATTTGCAAGCCGACAACTCTTTAAAAAAGCTCTTTGAAAATAAACCACTGATCGAGTTTTATGCATCTCTGCACTCAGAAAAGTTTAAAAATCTGAAAATTTTGCAAGGACGATTTTTTTATATATGTGAGCAGACTTTCTCCATATTGAAAGTGAACAACTCAAAGAACGGATCATTTTTCATCGACTCAAATCTTCAGTTAGTCTTAAGAATCAGTACAAGCAACTTGACACCTAATTTCAACAAACTGGTAAATGATTGCAGTCAGTTGCATCATTCTCACTGAGTCATTTTGATCCTTCTGTTGCTCAGTTGCTGAGCTACTTTGTTTTTTAAATAAATATATTTCATATGAAATTACTGTTTTAAAATATCGATAAAAATATTTTTCCTCTTTAAACCGAGTTACTTTGTTTTCAAACAAATGTGCTTCATGTGACGTTTCTTCTTTAATATAGAAATTCATTTTTGTCCTTTGAGTTACTTTATATGTGTATCTTTTGAAGTTTCTATTCTAACATATTAATTAATAAAAAAAATTTTTTTTTATTTCTTTAAACAGAATTACTTAATAATTGCTTTTATTCTTAAAACTAGGTTATTTTGTTTATCGAATGTGTTTCATGTGAAGCTCCTACTTAAAAATACATATTAATAAAAATTGTTTTCATTTAAAGTTACACTGACTTACTGTGTCTTTCAAGTAAATGCGTTTCATGTGAATCTTCTATAGTACTTTCAAATGTTAATAAATGAAAATTAATTGCATTTTTTCTTTGAAATACTTTTATTTTGTCTATTTTAGATATCAATTATATTAGAAAATATATTATGCGGCCTAGTAAAATTTGAATTTTTTTTAATGTCACCCTTGCACTGAAAAGTTTGCCCACCCCTGTGTTAGAAAATTATCTAGTTTTAATCTGCATGTGTTCAGATATATTTACTTACATTTTAGTTTATATTAGTTTATTAATTATATATATATATATATATATATATATATATATATATATATATATATATATTAGTGATGGGACAATTAATCGGAATCGTTAATTGTAAAAATCGTGTATTTTGGAGGGAATCGTAATTGGAATCACATCGTTAAAAAATACCTTAGATTTACGATTCTTTCATTACGATTTTCTTATATTTTTTAAGTTGAACTGTTTGTTTGAAGTGAGATTAATGCTGTCAAAAATTTATGATAAAAACGTTATAGAACTTTTCATAACATATTTAATATGATATACAAGAATTTTATTAACTACTTTAAAAGTAATCTTTATTTATCTTAATGAGTTTTCTTATTCCGTCACATACATAGGCGCTGTCTGTCTGTTTCAAAAATTCGAGGCCCATGATTAGTTATCTGTTTGCACTATTGCGAAACTTTAGGGACCGCGGGGTAACATTGTTTTCTTTTAAGAGCGAAGTTTATTTGTGTAGAAAACAGCCTATGTCAAGTCCCTGAAAAAGTTGATGATACTTAACCCTTAGAGAAAAAAGATTTTACAGTGCTCTTGGTTTTTCCAACTGGTGACTAAAAAAAAAAAAAAAGAAAGAAAGAAAGAAAGGAGGTGCTTATCTTTTGGCAAGTTTTTTTTTTTTACCGACATTCTTCCATTAGTAAGTAAATGAAAAATGTCTTGTCAACCTTTATATTTTATTAAAATAAAACAAGCAAAGTCAAATTATTTAAACAATAAAAGGTTTAATAGAACAATACGGTAAGTGAATTTAATTTCTTTTAGAAATTTACATTTTATTAAAATATTCTGCGAATGAAGCAATTAAACATTTCTTTTGGAACTTCTTTGCACAACAAAAACAAAAAAAAATGTGAAAAATTTATTGAAAAAGGAAAAAAGTTTAACTTTTGTTTTTTTTTAATCCTTTGAACCCTAACTTTACAAACTAACTAGTCACTCAAAGCTGTTCAACTAAAGGATTGTAGGGGCTTGGTTGACATACACCGATGCCTGGTATCACAGTCGTGATATGAGCATAGGTAAATGTTTCCCAACCCCTAACAAAAAATAATAAAAAGGTTGTCAGAAACAGTATTAAGGCGGACGCGATTTCGAGTTCAATAAATGACTTTTATTTAACAATAGAAATAAATAATTACCAAAAATTTACTTTTTTATATAAAAAGATGTAAATTAAGACATTAAATAAGAACAAACACTAAAAGACAATAAGTAAATAATTATATAATAAAAATAAATATAGAAATAAACCAATGGTAAATGTTACCTTACAGAACACTGAACACTCCAATTTGTTTTTTTAGGAATACGCAAGGTTGCTGATAATGAATCTGATAATCAAACCCGCCGCAAATTTAGTGTTTGCATGGTATGAACCCCTAGACCTTGGGACTATTTTGTGCCATTTCACCGCCTTCGGTAGTGTTTTTCTTACATGATACGTTCGCATATGAACAAGCGTAGTGGGGTGTCTTATCATATTGCGTAGGAATCTTTAAGCAGTCATTTCAAATCAAGTTTTTAAAAAAATTGTGGTTTATTTATTTTTTTTTCTTACCTAGTTTTTAATGCTTTTTAATTGATATAAAAATACTTTTCCCAAGCGGTTCACAAAAACATAACCACCAAACATATTTTTATGTTTTTCGTTCTTTTTTGGGGGTGGGGGGTATTCAATTATAGGACTTGTATAGTTTAACAGGTGCTTCTGCAGTTTAATTAACCATATTTCCAAAAGTTACGCGCCCTAGCACCACCACCACCCTCCCCCAATGTAAACAAAATTTTAGTGAAATGGTAAATGTCGGCGCGTTATTTACAGAAAAACGGTTAATTAAACTGCAGAAGGACCTGTTAATGGAATACCCCCCCCCAAAAAAAAAGAGAGAACGAAAAACATAAAAATGTGTTTGCTGCTTATGTTTTTGCAAACCACTGGTGAAAACTTTATTTTTTGATTAATTAAAAAAGAATTAAAAACTATGTAAGACAAAAAAAAAATGAACCACATTTTTTTTTTTTAACTTTCTTATTAGAAAGATTCCTACACGATGTGATAAGACACTTTGCTACGCCCGTTCGCATACGAACCTATCATGTAAGAAAAACACTACCGAAGGCGGTGAAATGGCACAAAATAGTCCCAAGGTCTAGGGGTTCATACCATGCAAAGATGTAAATTTGTGGCGGTTTGATTATTAGATTCATTGTCAACAACCTCGAATACATTTAAAAAACAAAATTACAGTGGTCGATGTTCTGTTGCAGCATAAGGTAACATTTACCAAACCAATTTATTTAGATTTAAAAAATAATATTATTGTTAAAAATATTTAAAAAAAAAAAAAACATTATTTTTAAAAATATTTTTAAAAAGTCAAATAAATAAATAGGAATAATTTGAGACGATTGAATATAAAAGGCTAAAAATTTAATCAAAGATTTAGTTATTTTTAAATTTCATTTAGAAATAAGAATATTCTAGAAAGTGAAATAAAAATCAGTTAGCGATTGAAGCTGCAAAAACAAAAATGTTAAATTTTAAAGAGTTATCGAAGATAAAGAGACAATAAAGCAAAAAAAATTAATATCAAAAGATAAACAAAACATTCCCCTTGAAATTTTATGTTATATTTTTGTTGAATTAATCATGACTTTCTTTTTCTTTATATTTTTTAATATATAAAATAACTCCTGAAATTGATTGTTATTAATTTCATGGTGCATGTTTAATTCATGGTTAAAATATTTGTTTGGACTTTTATCTTCAATGAAAGAAATTTTACGAAAAAAATCAAATCATTTTCGAAATTCCCTTAATGGTATTTCCATTTTTTCGCTGTACCAAATTTTTTCGCTACACAAAAAGTTTCGATTATATAATGGTATATTTCAAAACAACAATTCCACGGGAATTCAAATCGGAATCATACTTGGTATCGGAATCGTTAATCAACATTTTCCTGGAATCGGAAAAAATTTAGGAATCGTCCCAACGTGTGTGTGCGTGTGTGCGTGTGTGCGTGATAATTATGGAAAGAATATTCCAACATATTAAAAACCAAAAATTATTCATCAAAGATTTATCTTCATTTCAAGACTTTCATAAAATGTCTGGTTTGAGAAAATTGCATAAAAATCAATATTTGAAAATATATGGTGCGTTGATGACACAAAAAAGAATGTTTTTGTTCTTGTCTTTTTTGGTTTTCAAAGAAACACTCATTAGTCTGTCAAATATATGGTACAACCATGATGTGCAAAGAATGTTTTTCGTTTCAGAATTTTAGAGATGAGGATTGATAATTTATATTATTAGGAATATTCTTCCTATTCTTTTCATCTTGAATATTATTTTCACAATTTTTCGGCTGATGTAATCTCCAATTTTCTTCAGGTATATCTTGTCAAACTCGGGAATAAACGTAGTAATTTTC